>NW_028324305.1:16183297-16490797 GCF_058129835.1 Hydra viridissima
TGTTGAACAGCGAAATTCTGTGGAGGCAATTTTTTGGTGTAGGGATTGATGGCTTGGAATGGAAAAGAAAGCTGAGTTTGTTTATGGGATTTCGGACTTTGAGGTTTATGTGAACATTCTCAATAAATAACTTTTAGGCTTTTTTTCGAAAAATGCGAATGGGAAATTTTCTCTTTCAACAAGGCTACGACTCCAAGCATACGTCATACGTCTACGTCATACGTCAAAGATAGCAAGATCGAATTACTTGAATGGCCAGTTAAAAGTCAATCCAATTGAACACCTGTTGGCTATTCTGGATCAAAAAGCTGGTAAATAATCTCTCAAAAAGAAAGACAAGCTGAAGAGGACTCAAATTGATGAAACACAGAAACTTGTTAAATCAATTCAAAGCCGACTCGCAGAGATCATAAAAGACAAAAGCGGCCAACTCGATTACTAAAATCACAAAAATTAATTACTTGGAGAAAATCTCAAACACGTTGTTCGGATATTTAACGTTGAAATTTGTTAAGTTTGAATGTTTCGTTAAAAAAGCTTTGAGCAAAGAAAGTTAATTAACGTAGTTTTGTTTAAGTCATCTGAAATTATGATTAAATTTGCCAGAATAATTAAATTTTTTCATCAAAAAATCCTTTTTTTTTTTTGAAGTATTACGCAAAAGTTTATTTTTTACAATAAAATCTTTGGTTCGTTATACTTGTCTTTCTTAATATATATGCTTTTAGTTCACACTCTAAGAATGGCTACATCTCCTAACATTTTGTTATATATGCAGTAACTTTGTAATTAAAAAAAATCAAAGGAATATTATTGATTTATTGAAAAAATGCCTATTATATTTTAGTTTAGAAATGGGTTAATGAGGCAAATATTGCATTCCTTTTCCTAAGATTCTCGACACAAAGTATGCTTATGTATGTCAAGAATCTTGCGAAAAGGTATAAGAAAGAGAAGAAAGCTTTTAAATATGCAGTAACAATGGTATGGAGTACTTGTCTACCCAAAACGTAGTTCAGCTGATCAGCCCGTAAAACATGGACCAGGGTTTTTAATCAACCTCATCTATTGATGGCCGGTAAAGCATGGACAAGGATTTCCTAAGCAACCTCAGTCTATTGATGACGCTAACAGTCCTTTTGGGAATTTAGTGAAAGTAAACAGAGTACAAATGAGTTCCAATGTTCTCCAGAAAATTTAAAACTACACTTGTTTTAAACATTTTTTGGAGTTCGGAGCATCTGTTTACCATTAAAGAACAAGAGATTAACAGCTCGTTTAATTTTTCGAGCAGGAAAAAGATTTGCTTTACTTTCACGATATTGACAGTCTAATGAATGAATTTGAAACATTGAAATATTGAAAACAAGAAAGAAGATTGGAGACTTTTTATAGACTCATCAAAACGAAAAGTTGTGCTCAAATGAAAAAAAAGTGTGATTTTATAATTTTTAGGTATCAAATTTTCGTCATTTTGAAATATATAATCGGTTATACATAGTGAGAGCATTATTGGTAATAAAAAAATTAACAAATAGGATTTCAGCACCCGAAAATACACAAAGATTTGGTTTTTCAAAAGTTTTTTAAAACATTCTTTGTTGGCCTGTGTAAGCAATTAGATGAACGTTAACTTAAAAATGTGACAAACTGTGTTTTTCTCCGTGGTTATTAGATACACGCGATAATTATGCAAGCATAAGACAGTAATTAAGTTTGAGTGACAGAATAATTTATTTTTTTTAATATTCCTTTTTTCCTTTAAATTGAGAAAATTATCTATGCATCGGCCTTTGGTTCAACGGTTTTTAAAGAAAAGTAACGCATTTAAAGTCATTTATAAATTTATACGCAAACACATACGATTCTAGGAAAAGATTGCAATACCTCCCATACCTAATGCTTCCTTGTTTCAACCCTTTAACACGCATGCGCAAACTTGCTCTTCGATTAAAACCGTTACTTACTTTCATAATAAGTTTTAAAAAATAAATTTATAATCAACGTAAACTTGTCTCGCCAATCAACGTAAACTTGTCTCGCCAATAGTAGGTACGTGTGTAAAATTTTCAAACCATTTATTTATTCAAGTTTTGTATATGGTTCGAAAGAGCTCTGAATTTGTAATAAAATGGTGAAAACTTTATGAAAAAGAATCATTACAAAAAAAGTTGTGCTCATTTAAGTAACATTCTTTTTATGAAGCATTGCTTAAGAAAAATGCAACTTTCGTGTAAAACTCGCGTTCGGCTAACGGCAGCTTTGTAATAGAATCATTGTTAATTTGCGCATGATTTTGCATAGTGAAATGTGCAAAACGATTAAAAAACGTATAATCCGGTCAAAATAGACAAAAAAATAGTGGTAGATTTGCAATAATTCGCATAGAGCTGAAAATTTGTACATACCTTGAGCACATTATTACAAATAAAGTATTAAAAGTCCCCATCGATCCCATATCTGCAAAAAAAGTTATTCAAGGTTTAAGATTTTAAAAAAAATTTGTTTTTTTTAAAAAAAAAAGAAAGGAAAGTTTTAATCATAAAAATAGATCAAACAAAAGCGAACAGCATCTTAACGCATTTTTGAATAAACTGTTTCGTCGGCTTTTCTTTGAACTTGTATAAGAACAATGAAAAATGCTTTTTTCAACTAATTTTTTCAACTGATTTTTCTCGTCTGACTTCCTAAAATTCTTGGAACAAAGTTACGAACGATGAAATACTTTTAGCGTTGAACGTTCCATTGCAGTTAAGAGTATCGAGCAGTATTTTTTATAACGATTGGAACCGTTTAATACTTTTATTAAAATGTCGCAACTATGTTTTACATGTAGTAAACTTTTAATAGCAAGTGAAACTGTTGTTGTTGTACGTAAAATGAAGACTTTGATTCATACAAGTGTTAAAAGAAGTGACGGGTTTTATGAATACCTGAAAGATCTGAAGTCTGTAACGATTCATGTGGTGTGCCGTAAAAAGTATACTCGGAAGAGTACTATTGTTGCAATAAAAAGACAGCAAGACATAGATCAAGTCAGCACATCTGAAAATAGTCCATCTCGTACCAGAGCGCGCGTACGTGAATCACTTTTTTGTTTAAAAAGATGTTGCTTATTTTGCGGCGATGAAGCAAACGAGGAGGCCGAGAAGAAGAAAGCGAAGAAAGTTCGGCGTAAAATTCATAAAGTTGCGACTTGAATTTAAAGAACCAATTCTGAAGGTAGCATGGAATCGTTTTGACGAGGAAGCAAAAAAGGTTACTGCACGCATTGAATATGAATTTGATTTAGTTGCTGCTGAGGCTAAATATCATAATACCTGTTATAATTCTTTCTTGAGACCAACCAATGGGTGTAAAATCGGTCGTCCTCAAGATGAATCTACAAATGTTGCGATGGAAGAAATATTTAAATAAATTGAAAATAGCGATGACTGCCAGTTTTCATTAGAAGAACTAAAAAATATTTGCAAAAATCCACATTTAGATAACAGAACAATTAAGACACGATTAAAGTTGAAGTTTGGTAATAAAATTATTATCACTGAAAAACCGGGAAAATTAACGTTTATCTGTTTTTTTGACAATCTAAGCAATATTCTTAACCAAGCTTGGTATGAGAAGAAAAGCCAAAATAAAGAAGAAGAACGATTTCGAATTTTAAAAACTGCGGCAGCAATCATTCGAGAGGACATTCAATCATTGGTATTTGATAATACCAATTATCCCTCGCCTAGTCAAATGTTTGAAGATATTAACAGCGATATTCCAGAGTCATTGACTTATTTTTTAGAGCAAGCTATTTTGAAAAATAAACGATCTAAATTAGAACATTTAAAATTAGTTTGTACAAGTATCAGCCACAGCATTATGTCTGTTGGTAGGCCTAGCTCTTTTGAATCAAAATTCCAATTGGGTCTCTCAGTATTTTTCCATCGACGGTTCCAAACTTCTTATACAAATCTTTTCGTCTTTTGGTTTATGCGCATCCTACAATGACACTTTGATGTATGAGGATAATCATAAACCTCCAACACCTGCTTCTTCAAGTCAACACTTGTATCGAGTATATTATCAAGTTCAAGTATGGCTAGGCAATCAACTGGACCTATTTGACTGGGGTTGGAAATTAGTAGATAATACATTAGAGCCGATTGACACTTTACTTCCACCAGCTCCGGAAAGACTTCTCAACACCATCTTCTGCAATTGCAAAAAGGGTTGTAATGCAAAATGTAGCTGTAAAAAAGTCGGGTTATTATGTTTATCGGTGTGTACTAATTGCCGACGCCAGTCTTGCTCCAACGTCGAATCAAATTCAATAAATGATGATTTTGATGCTATCAATGAGGAGACAATTGATGTATCTTTTTCACATATCCAGCTTGAAAAAGAAGATGACTTCGAAGAAGAAGAAAGCGAAGAATATGCTAATATATAATATATCACAATAATACGAATATATAATACATAATATGCATTTAATAATATATAATAAATGCAAATATTATATATATATATATATATATATATATATATATATATATATATATATATATATATATATATATATATATATATATATATATTATTTATATGTATATTAATTTCGTAATATTTATATTATATTATATGAATATTAATTTCGTAATTTCACAAGAATTGCAATGTCTTTTCTAGCAATGTATTTTATATAAAATCGCCATATAATTAATATATTTTCGTTATATATTTTCTCGCAATATATTCGTGCAATATCTTCTCGCAATATATTTTCGCAAGCATTTCAATATCTCAGGAATAATGATTCTTATAAAAATGTATTAAGGCAATTTTATTAAATACTTTCATGATGCAATACTTTTGTTTGATCTTTATTATGATAAAACTTATTATTAATTGGAAAAAAAGAAAAAACTATTTTTTTTAACCTATAACCTTTAATAACTTTTTTTGCAGATATGGGATCGGTGGGGACTTTTAATATTTTATTTGTAATAATATCCTAAAGGTATGTACCAATTTTCAGCTTTATGCGAATTATTGTAAATTGAAATGTTTATTTTGACCGGATTAGTAACTAAAAAAGTTTCGAATTAAAGAAGCAAAGTATTTTTAATGATTAAAACGTAATAGTAAAATTTATAATAAAATTTTATAAAACATGCATAAAAAAATATCGCGTTTTTTTGCAATATTTACAATAATTATATATATATATATATATATATATATATATATATATATATATATATATATATATATATATATATATATATATATATATTTATGGAGGTGATCTTTAAATACATTAAAAGCCTCAGCGTTTTCGCCTTATTTTTATCGTTACTAATTAATTTCAATGAAAGATAAATATATAAATAACAGTTCTAATAAAATATATCATTATAACGAATAAAAAAAACAAATATACTGAATTCTATACTGTCAAAAACCGCCCCTCCCCCTAACACTATGTAACGGAAGTGGAAATACATACCTCCACTGCGTAGAACAATAGGGTATGTGGTCATGAATATTTTTTGATGAAATTTGGCAGGGACATAGAAAATAGATCTATACAGTTGCCTGTAAAATTTTAAATATGTACCAACATGCCTTCAATATTAATGCACCTCCGGAACAGAAACTAAATTTTAAAACCGAATGAAAATCACTGGTAACTGTAAAAAAAAACAACAGAATTTATAACAAAAAGTAACAGTAACAATAGCAGAAACAGATTTATAAAGTGTAACAGTCACAGTAACGCTAAAAGAGGTGGAAATGGTACCTCCACTTGGTCGAAAAATACGCTATGTGGTCATAAATTTTTTTTTAATGAAATTTGGCAGGCACATAGAAAATAGATCTATACAGTTGACTGGAAAATTTCAAATATGTACCAACAAACCTTCAATATCAATGCAGTGCCAGAACAGGAACACAATTTTAAATAGCAATAAAAAAAAACTGAAAAATTTATTACATGTAAAAAAAAACCATAATAAATTCAGCATAAAACATTCTACTTTTTTAATAAAGTCTAAGCTGATATAAAATTCTAAAAAAAAAAGACAAATAAATACATCATTACCACACCGACTTCGAGCACGCTGTGAAAAAAAAGGTCACAGTTTTTGTCTTTAAAATCGGTGTCGTAAAAACCCAGATACGCACGTACCTACCAATAGCTCTGCTGTTTTTAACCCAAAAAGAGTTTTTATTTTAATAAACTTCAGAGAAACCGATCTTTTTGTTATTATTTGCTAAATTTTTGAGCAACTCTTAACTAAAACAGTTGCTCATTCAAAAATCTTCTTCAAACTAGATAAATGAGCAAAGTAAATTTAAAATACTATTGTGTGAGGAGGGAGATAAGTTAAAACAGCGAAAAGATGTACACACAGAGACTTGTTTCCCTGTCAAGTTAACAAATGACAAGTAGGCAAAGCGTGGAAACAAATAATAATAGAGAACTATAAAAGCTCAAAAATAGAGTTACGAAATGACTTCTGAAATAAACGAAAAAAAAAAGAATGAAAAGGTCCTCTTCTAATGTAAGCGAAAACAAAGAAGTTAGAGTTTTTTAGAAAGATTTTTAAGAAGAATTTTTAGAGTAGAGTTTTTTATTATTGAAGAATTTGAAATTTTTGATAAAACACAAGAAGTAAAGAATTAAATAAAAGTCAGAAGAAAAATTAATTAAAGAAAAGTTAGCAGAAGTTTCGCTGTTTCTAATAAAGGGGAAAAAAAAAGGAAAGATATTTGTATAAAGTAGAAGAACTAAAGAGGAGTAATTGATAAAAGTCGAACACTACAGGTAGAGTAAGAGAGTTTTGTATTTATTTTAAATAAACGCCGCCTTCACACTATTTAAAAATTCATTTAAAAACCCAGGTCAATGGTCAGGCAGCCAAAACAATTGGACATGAAAAATCTCAGGCGCCTAAATTGTTCGATCATAAGCATGTAGTTTTGAGAAGGCTAACCAATCAAAAATTTAATATCAATCATTTACACGTAGCCAAAACGTTGATTTAGGAGACTATTATTCTACTCAACAGAGACACGAAGATTTAACTGAGAACATAAAAATCAGCGAAAACGATTTCATATTTACTGCGATAGAATGTAACAAAGGCTTCTAGTTAGGTTTCGCTTCTTTGACTGATTTCACTTTGGCAAACACCTCACTCAAAGGAATTGGACCATTTACTCAACCAATCTTGAGCGAATTGCTGCAATTCTAAAATATTATTCGCCTGCAGAGGTTTAACCCGAATTACTCGTCTTGCTCAAAATAAATGAATGCTTTACATAGAAAACTGTATCACGCATCAGTTTTGTTGGAAAAGATGGTAATCCGCCAAGTTACATGACTGTCGCCCAACGGAAATTTCTTGAGCGAATGAGAACTAAATTGTTTTACGTTAGCGAAAGAGCGAAAATCTCGATCAGTTTTACACAAAACAAATTTTAATAACTCTAAACTGAAAAATTTGTTGTTTTTGCTCATTAATATAAGTTACAAAGCCACTGAAGCAATTACATTAATGGAAGTGAAAGTCTTAGTCATTTTATATTTAAGATTTGAATTTTTCTAGTTCTTACTTTCGTAAGAATGACGTAAGTTTTTTGCTCAAATATAACGGTCATGTATTTAAATTTTATTCTTTCTTTTTTTTCTTTTTCTTTTTTTTATTATTTCAGTAAACTGGTTTTTTGTTTAAAGCGAAGTTTATATATACTATTTTCTTTAACATAAGAAACGAGACCAACGAGAAAAAATAAATAATTTTATTGGAATTTGAAAAAGAAAAATTTGTTCGGTTATCTTGATTAGGAAATCGCTACGCATTAAGAATAATAATGAATACGAAGTGTTATACGAAACCAACATGATACAAGCAAAGCATTAGCAAAACATAGAATTTTTTAGAATATTATTGAACATTTAGTAGGACAATAAATTCAACAAATAGATGGCGTGTTTCGTTACAATAAGTCCTTTGTTAGTTTCGGTCATTTTTAAAATTTGCTAAGTGAATTATAAAAAATGTGTACAGTGCTAATGTGAGTTTGTATCATGTTATTTGCTGAAACCGGTATAAACGTTTTAACAGCAAAAGCATCCACCACTTTTTTTGCGTACTCAAGAAACTGTTCTGTAATAGCATTATAACCGCATGTTTGCAGTTAAGCACATAATTTTTAGGCGAGCTTAACTTTTTTTATCATATGAGGTTACTTTTTTCATAAAAAAGCAACGATGTAAGATAATTTTTTTAAACTTTTTTATTTCAGACAGAAGGAAAAAAAAGTTTTTTTTTTCAACTGAAAAAAAACAAAACCAAAAAAAATGAAAAAAAAAAAAAAAAAAAAAATTCGGATAACAATTAAGTACTAAAAAAAAAATTACATATTTAAAAGACGAATTCTAAATCAATATTTTGCAACATAACAGGCTCAAACACGTTTTGACATCGATTCGATTAACTTTATATAGAGTTCTTTCGAAATTTCGAAATTCCCTCTAACTCTTCTTTAAGATGCTCCGCATATGTTATCTTGATTGGTATCTTTTTGGCATCCATATATGACCAAATATTCTCGATCGGGTTAAAATCTGGACATTTTATAAATATAAATGGGGCAAGTTGTCATATATTTGAATAGTTTATGTAGTACAATAATTAAAGCAA
This sequence comes from Hydra viridissima, assembly GCF_058129835.1. Classification (NCBI taxonomy): domain Eukaryota; kingdom Metazoa; phylum Cnidaria; class Hydrozoa; order Anthoathecata; family Hydridae; genus Hydra; species Hydra viridissima. The sequence continues at coordinate 16,192,003 of NW_028324305.1, forward strand.
CGTCTCCAACTTTATTTCCCTGCTTCAAACTTATTGCTCGCAGTAATTATGGAATAATTTTAGGGCGTTAAAACAATTCGGGTACTTCATTATCATAATCGATGAAAAATTTTACAATTAAACTGGGATTGAATACACTTGATTCATGAATACAAGATGCTTTGAATGAAAAAAAAAAACAAGATGCTTTGAATGCTGCCTGCTTGTAAGATTTAGATTGGAGCAAGTTCGATGGTAGGCAAAAAGAATTGAAGCGAAAAAAGTTGTTAAAAAAATGAAAGAAAAAAAAAATCAACAAAAAATGAAGGTTGAATCAGAGTTTATTGTTGACGCGCCACAAAGAGGTTTTAGAGTCACATGATTTGAAAAGTAAATCACCCTTCAGAGTTTTTCAATTTAAAAAATGTTTTTAAAAGTGATTCAAAATGGTTTCTAAATAATAATAAAGCTTTACACCTTACAGCGTTGTAAATGTGGGTGCAAAAATATTTTCCTTAAAAAATAATTTCAGGTGTTGTGAAGGACTTTTCGAACTGTTCAGGTAAAAATCTTGCACTTTACATCTTGGTCCGCAACCCATTGTAAAGAAATAATTCTCAATGAACAGTTCGATCTTTTACATTTGGATTATTTAAATAAAATTATTGAATGATTTACCGATTGCGCTGCAATATATGATTTTTTTTTTTATTTTTCGGAACTTTTTATTTATATTCAAAGTTGTCCACCAAATGAGTTTTTTTTAAGAAAAAAATTAAAGATAAAATTGTTTTTACAATATTTAATCCATGTAGCCACCATCAGCTGCATTAGAGCATCAATCCTGGGCCGGAACTTTGAGCACAACTGACATTTTCCAAAGACCAATTGACCTGAAAACCTGAAAAACAGGATGCTCCAAAGGCCAATTGACCTGAAAACCTGAAAAACAGGATGCTAAGAAATTTTTTTCTTGAACATATGACGGAGCTTTTTGGAATTCGCTATCTTTCGCTATCCTTCTCAATGACCAAAAGATGTTTCTATTAATCCGGCTTTAGATGGCACTGGTTAGCCTGGGTATGATAATCGAAGGCTTCCTCCCTGATCCTAAAACACGTTGGACATGTTATTGTAATTTTAGATTGTTTTTAGCTTATTAAAATGTCCCCACAGATATTCCAATTTCCTTCATTATCTGTGGAAATGCCGTTTCCAAGTAGTGCAAACCAGCTGTCTCTTCTCTTTTTGCTCGATTGTCAGAAGTAGGAATGTATCAGGCAATTTAAACTTTTTTGAAAAAGATTAAAATCAATAAACTATATTAGTTGAGAACTTTTTGTTGCTTTATTTTATTCTTCAACAAGAGTTTTCTTCAATAAGAATTTTCTTTCTGTAAGTTTCTTTTCTTCCTTTAATTAATCTTCAACATGAAATTGTTTCGTTCTATTTTTTTAATGGAGTGTAAAATAAAAATAAACCTTTGAAAAAAATTTTAACGACAGACCATTACAAGACATTTATTGTAAAAGTTATGAAAAAAATATAGAAGAAAATCTAAAAATTACCCTGTAAATGGCCTCAATCAGCCAAGACTACCTTATTTCTCTCAAAGACCCTGAAGCAAAATTGAACCTTTGATCAAACTCTGTAATATTTATTGTTACTTGTTTTAAGAATACCAAGTTTTCCGTCAAATGCATCCCAAGTTATTTAAATTCTTGTTTTCTTTCGAAAAAGATGTTTACATACAAATTAGGACCTTTATCCCATTAAATGTTTTATACTGGAGACAAGACTGTGCTTTTACAGTCTGCGATAAATGAGCTCGTATTCTGGATTGTTGCAACTAAATGATTAGGATTTTGTTGGTAGCTAAAAACTGCGTAAACGTTATAGGAATTTCGATGGAGTACAGGGTAATAAACCTTAGATTTATTTAGAAAAGAACGAGGAGATATTTAAGGAATGAATTTCCAGTCCCCCCTCTTCTCCACTTGAACTCAGCTTAATGATAGAAGCTGTAACAAATTTCATAACTCGTTTTAATATATTTGGCTGGTATTTTAAAATTGGTTAAAAGCACACGACGTGAGAGCTTACAAAATAATTTCTCTGTAGGACTTCCAGGAAAAGGATGTATTTTTAGCTGAGAGATAAATTTGCAATAATTAACTGTTTGAAAAGTTTTGTTTGATTAAATTTGACCTTTTGTTTGATATTAGCAGCAGACATTTCTATTAGAAAAAATAATAGACTATGAAAACTTCGATTCTATTCTTAAGCTATACATTCATAACTTTTTTAAGCTATGCATTAACTGTGTCATGGAAAGTACTTCTTCAAGTAGGATACATTTTTCCATTTGCAGAAAAAGCTTAGGAACTATGAGAGTGCGTTGAAATACTTCATGAGAAACTAAAATATAATTTTGTTAAATTTTAATAAAACTAAATAAAGTACTTATCTTATTTGAATTACAAGGATGATTTTTCTTTAATCTTTTGGGGATTTTTTGAAATAGGAAAAAAACTTTTTCAGATCTTACCCCTGTCTACCTAATGTATAGGGGTATATTTTTTAAGGAAAAATTAGGAGAGGGGAGAACCCTGATGGTCATTCCAGGACACAGTCCCGAGAACTGCACCTGCACTGCAACTGCACTATATAAATCTTGTGTATTAAGGGATTACAGTTAATGCAGCGGTTTTTTCTATGTTAATATACGTGAGCAAAACATCAAATTTATGCAAAACAATTACATAATTAAAGATGATAAGACTGCACAAATTTTAGGTGTGCAATAAATGTGAAGAACTGAAAACAAAAAAAGTTTATTAAAAAATCTTAAATACATTTTTATGTTAAAATAAAAATTCAAAATTAACAATATTTTAGTTTGTAAGTCAATGCGTAGCGTAAAGATTTGGGTTTTGACTCCAAGGTCTAGACACTGTCTATTAAAGAGTACAATATCATTATAGGTTTAGCCTCAGCGTTTTTTTTTTTTTTAGAGGAAGAAAAAAAAGTGCATTGTATTTATCTTACACTAGTTGCTGAATAAGTTTAACTTTTTCTCTATTTAATAAACCGGTTTGAGTTGCATCAACCGGTTCGTCTCAGTTGATTCCTTTCTTATTCCTGTGGTCACCTATAAAAAAAGCTAGTGCTAAAAAACTTCGGTTTTCGTGTGTTTTGCTTGCGTAGACATTTAAAAATTGTCATTGCAACACCCGCGCTGACTTTGGCTTTCTTTAGTTTTTCTTTGTTGAATTCTTTAAGTGAGTTTCGACTTTGCCTCGCTTTGTTGACGCAATACGGTCTCTTTTCGAGGAGACTCCGCAACAGTAATTTGAACAATGGGGTAGGCAGTTTGTTTTGCAACCTTTAAAACAGGCAGGGTTGGGGTATTTTACGGAGTTAGTATTGGTATTTACAGTTTCTTTTCTTAAGTGGACAACTGACAAAGATGGAACTTTTAAAAAGAATTGTTTCATTGGTTGAAGTGAGAAGGTTGTTTTTTTTTCAACTTGTGCAGGAAAAAAAGATTCCAAACTTGTTGGCTGGCTTAATGTTATGCTATTAGAAAACTGCTGATTCATCATACTTGCCTGTTCGGCTTGATACTGGCTGTTATAAGGAGTTAACGAGATTTGCTGATTTACTTCACTATTTTGAAGAGCATGGTTTCTCTCGTATTCATTGTTAATGTTGCCACTAAAGGTTGACGCTGTCGAAACTTGTGGAATATTGTTGATGAACTGAGGTATCTGTTTATCCACACGACTTACTGAAGGTGAAAATGACGAGTAAGGCTGATTTTGAGCGGTATTCATAAACATTAAATTTTCATTTTGCGGATTTTTAAACCAATCTTTTATTTCGCCTTGTTTGCTATTTAAAGACTTAGCATCGGAAATAGCGACATCGTTACTGGGCAAAACAGAAGTTGCTCCAATAGGCAGCGAACGACCAATATGTTGTTCCGGTGAAAACAGAGGCTTTGGTGATGGATACTTTATCGAAGATGAAAGAGATTTTTGATCTGCAGCTACTGTACTTTTAGTGCAGCACACCTGATCGCAACTTGGTGCGCAATGAGATGGACAACTTGAAGCACATAAGTTTTGGTCAGGAGAGTTAATTGTAGGTGAATACCCGTTTAGCCCTCCATAATTGTTATTTATGCCAACTGAACTCGCAACTCTATTGTTTGAATAACTTTGCAATGAGTTTTGGCTAGTTGCATCATTGTTGATAGTATTACCTTGAGGTATGATATAAACATTTTCAATTGTAGATGAATTGCCAAACGGCATCATATTGTAAGACTGCCACACATTGTTATCAGGTACCGTTTTTGTTTCTCCTAGACCTATTGAATAACTACTTGGTTGGTTGCCCATAATAGGGATGTTAGATTGAACAAAAGTAGATTTATCTGCGATTCCTTCATCTTTTTGCTGAAAGGTTTGTGGAGAATTGGTATTAAGCTGAACAGCACCGGTGGCAGGTAATGGGCTAGCAGATACTCCGCTGGCTTCTTTATATGGTTGCTGAACTGTATTGCTTGGTGTATACAAATACTGTTGAGAGTTTAATTGATTAAGTGAAGTTTCTTGATTTGAATTTGGTTGATTGTTGACAAAAGTATCAGAAAGGCTTTCTTTGGGCAATTGAGGCACCATATTGTTGTTAGACATTCGAGGAGACGTGATTTCACCAGACATTTGAGACGATGCAATATTGTTGGGCAATTGAGCCACTCCAACATTGTTGGGTAATTGAGGCAATACAATATTGCTTGGCAGTTGAGGTGAAACAATGTTACCTGTCATTTGAGAAGGAACAATATTGCTAGACAAAAGAGGCGGAGAAACAAAGGATTGCTCTAAGTGAGGACCACTCAGTGTGTAAGAAGGTGCAATTTGGTTGCTTGCCAAATAACCGTTTAGATCATTCTTGTTACTTTCAAAAGAAATGTTGTTTTTATTGTTGTTGAACCTACTTAAGCTACTCTGATCATCTCCAGCTAATCGACTAGTCGTGCCTGAAATGCTTTTACCGATGTTATCGTTTCTATTACTAAAACGATTTTCTCCGTTAAACTGTGAAACTTGTTGGTATTGTGAACTGCTTTGCGTCGCAGATTGCTGAAGATAAGGCTGCTGTATTTGAAGGTTTGGTATTTGTTGATTTACAAGCTGCTGCTGCAGTGGTAACACATTGATCGGTTCTTGATACGAAGGATTTTGTTGAACATTAGATGTTGTTGAGTTTTTCCCTAGCTTTTTATTTTCTTCTGCTTCTTCATCAAAGTCATCGTCTTCATCGAAGCCATTGCTCTCTTGATCAGCTTTTTAAAACAGAAAAAATGTTTTTCAAAATTTAATTTTAAATTTTTAAAATATCTAAAAATAAATTGAAATCTGTTGGAGACTTGGGACCCTCGACACTTAAACAAAATTATTCTTAAAAATTAATAACTTAGCTGTTAGCAGTGTAAACAATTACCTGCCAGTAATTTATCGACCCAATCTCCGCTGACTTGACTTTCTCTTTTTTTTTCTTTTAAATGATATTCGTTACCAGATTCCCCTGTTCCTAAATCACTTACTTCACTATTTGATTTTATATCTTCAGCACCAGATGTAGCAGATGTTTCTTGGTCACCACTGCTGTACAAAAGAGGTAAAGGAATTATGGGAAGTATAGGAATGTGTGCAAGATTTTTCATTGGAGAATTTGAATGAGTGCTCATTGAATGTTTGCGGACCCCCAGTTGAGTTTTATGCTGTGGCACAGATTTCTTTTTAAGGGGTATTGTTTTTCGGGACTCTAGTTTTACGGTTTCTTCTCCAGATGTCGAAGTTTCAACATCGTCGTTGGATATTTCATTACCAACTTTAGAACGAACTTTTTGTGGTGATTTTTGCTTTAATTTCCGTTTGTCGTTACTTCTTATTCCATCATCGAAATTTCGTTCATCATCTTCGAAATCCTTAATGTGGTGGACACGGATTTCAGGGGAAATAAATTTTCTCTCTTTTTCTTTTATTTCAGCCATTTCATCTTCATCATAAACGTTGTCATCATCGTCAGCCGCATCATATCTTTCCCACAAAATTGGTCCCCGTTTTTCAACTTCTGCTCTAGTGCTACCAATAAAGTTTTTCTCTTTGAGATGGCGGTGTGCTTCAAGTTTTTCTTTAAACAACTTGTTGTAGTGAAGGTTTTCTTCGGTGAAGGTTTTGAGAAATCCCAGACTGTCTCTTCGTTGTGCTTGCTGAAGTTTGTGATGGCGGTGACGGTGGTGGTGGTGATGACTCTGTCGATTGTGAATGAAACCTTTGTCTGTGCTTTGGTGACGATGATGATGTTTGTAACGTACTATATTATTCATCTCAGAATGGTTAACTAGAAAATAATGAAATATGTAATAACGAAAATTTAATATCAAGGGTCTATTCACTCACGGGTTAACGCTGAGAAAGCGTAAGGTAGTATGCTATAGGGGGGCATTTACAACTTATACTCCTGCTATTGCCAAAAAGAGTTTTCGAATGAACTTCTTGAAGAAAACAGAAAAAGCTCACCAAAAACAATGTAAGTTTTAAAACACAATGATGCATTGTGCTTCCAAATCAGTGCTTTTTTAATAAAAAGTATTTTTAAACAGTTTTGGAAATATTTGTTGCTTTTTTTATGGAAAGAAACGATATTTACCTGCTACGCATAGCGCACCAAAAATACCAGTAAAAAAAGTCAAAACTTTTGTCAGCTTCATTACTTTCATATTAGCGCGACCATTTCGATATTTTTAAAAATAATCGGCCTTCAACTATGCTGAAGTAACGGGTGTAGCATAGTCCCTCAGTGTGATTTTTCGGCATCGATGATTTTCTGCATAACGTGCTGAGAGACACTTAGAGCGATAACATATTTGTTATGTTTTATAAAGCGCTAGCTTGAAATTTTTGGACGAAAACAACATTTTAGTCTACACGCCCAAAGTTCACCGCAAATTTCTTTGCCGAAGGTGGTTTTTATTTTTAAACCAGGCATAAACAGTTCCCTCTCAGAAATATTAAACGCTTGCAATCTTCGCGAACAAAAACGCAATTACAAGTAAATAATGAAGAAATTTAATACATTAAACAACGATAAATCTAAATGATAAATCTAAACGTTAATCCGAATTAATTTTGTATTCCCTGTTAACTTGAGCTTCACCATTAGAAGTGCAATCGAGAATTGTAGTTAATTCCTTTCCAGCTTCATATTCCATCGACAGCTAGTCCATTCGTGCTTTTAATGTTTTTGTGGTAATTTTATCTTTTTCGCTAAAGAAAAAAAATTAATAAAGTTTATTTCAAATCATTTACACAAAAAAAGTTGAATCATGTTTACTAACAGTCATCATATTATAAATTTCCTAGGTTCATCATTTTTGTTTATTATTAGCAGAAGTAATCTTTACTAATTAGTTTTTCTATCTTACGCTTATATAATTCGTTTTTTTCTTTATATTCATTATCATTCCACCTGTTTAACATTTTATTCATCTTTGATATTATTTTTCTGTAATGTTACATGCTCGGCCATACATAGTGTACTTACATTATATGCACGACAGCTCCCCAGCCTGAGAGACAATCGCGATCTTGTGCATTAAGCAAAGCTTGCGAAATCACCTCGAATAAGGAATCAGGATCTAGGTCAGGTTCCCAAAGAGATTCACACATACCTAAATATCACACTTTTACAAACTGAATCCGAAAAAAAATGAAACTGCAAACATTTATAGAAAAAGTTTTATATGAACACAAATCTGCAACTCTTGTGACTCTTTTTCATTCTATCAGCTTAAAAACTACTTTAAAAATAGTACGCACTATACATAAAGGTAATGGGTAAATCATTTGCTTGTTAAGTTACTGCAAGATACAACATCAAAGTCTCTAACATCCATATTAACCCTACGCATCGCATGATGAATAAACTGATTTACACAAACCATGGCAACAACTTTAACTAAAATTTCCTATAGAAAAACTTAAAGCATTATTAGCCCATTTTTAATAAATTTTATGTTTAAGTAAATTGACATTACGATGATGCAAGAATATGTACCATAAAGTTGATCCCCGCAAGTGCCTGCCACAACAAAATCTTCTGGTTCCATCGGACAACCGATAAGGTCACATGACGCTATGTAAGGCTCGTTAGTTTTCGGATGAAGTCCAGCAATTAGCGGCTCAACAAAATAAGGACCAAACCTTAAAAAATTAAACATTTTACAAAGAAAATAATCTGTTTTGATTGAACAGAAATCTAAAAAAAAAAAAAAGGTTCATGCCTTTTGCAGATATTATTTATGAACTCAAAGTAAATTAGTACCTTCGTCCGTACAAAATATTTGACATAATGGTCATGAAAGCCTTGGGAGATACTTTTCTATTTTCACGAAGTTCGTATAAATTTGTGCGGAATTTTGCTATATTTGATCTAAATGAAACATTGCTTTAGATATCATAAACATTAATACAATTTAAGCTATCTGTAAATTAAGATCTATTCATTTGCATATTTAGCAAAGGTGACTTTGTAGAACTTTACTATGAGAATTGTAACATTTTACTATGAGAAAGGTTAAAAAAGAAAAAAATGGGATTTTGCTGCTCCTATAGAATGGAGGGAGCCTAAAGATCATTGAATCACATAGTAAACTTTGAGCACAATATATAAAACAAAAACTACAGAACGAGCAAATCTTTTATCATCTAGTTGATATTTGGATTAACTAAGTGTATTTCAATAGTGCTTAAAAAAAAAAAAAGAATTCAGTTTTATCAAATTGTAAAACTTTTATGATATATACCTTATTAATCTTTCAAAAAACATAGCATTCAAAAGCATTTCTTCTTGAGTTTTTTAAACTAATTTATTAAATGCTTGGTAAAAACTTCTATCTTTGTTTTTTACTATATTTTTTTAAATGTTTTTGATTAATACAGTAAAATAAACAAAAAACTCTTAGATTTTACTAAGTATATTCCTTACTAAGTATATACCTTTACTAAGTAACACCTTGTATACTTTAAAATGAGAAAATAGAGGCAATATTTTTTTTAAAACAATATTTATTTTGAACCTTTGATAGAAATATCTACTTTTATAGGTATTTCTATAAGAAGTTTAAAATACGCATTACATGTTTTTTTTTTTATAAGCATATGAAATTTTTGAAACAGGCTCGGGTATGCTTAAGCAAAAAGTTAAAAGAGGCTCAAAAATATGCTAAAGCTTAAGCATATTTCTAATAAAATATGCTTATTTCAATACTTTCTTAAAGTGTACGCGTTACTTAAGGTTAATGGGTATAAGAAAAATAAAAAGTTGACTTATGCTCTGTATTTGCTTTGGTTTTAATGTAGCTGAATTAATGTTATAGTATGATAATAAAAAATAAAACATATATACTATATACAAATGTTATCAATAAAATCAAAGATATGAACTTCGCATTCCTTCTCGTCCGGACCAATAAAGGTGTCATCTGGAAGAATTTCGTTGGCACTTTCATTTATAGCATCATCTACCTCCACTGGTTGAATATCACCCTGATTTCCTATGGGTTGATCACTTCCAGGATCAATGATGGATGGTGGGGGAACTTTATAACAATCAAGGCCCTCTGGTTTAACTAGCGAATCTTCTGAGCCATCAGAAGTCATTAAACATCCAGTCATCGTCCAACATTTCTTCCTTTGCTTGTCATACTTTGAAGTGTTTAAAGCTTTCCATGCTTCCCCTGCCCAATGTGTAATCAAAATTCGTCTCTCTTTTGCAGTGTAGGGCATTTCATTACTGAACCATCTATCAGAATGATTATCTCTATCGAGCCATTTTTGATGTTCAATGGCAATAAGTCTTTTCAGAGTGGCAGCATATCCTGCGTCAACTGGTTGCCAAAGGTCAGTGGCACTTGGTAGACCGTACCAGAGAAGTCCTTTAGCAGCAGCCACAGCATCTTTAAAATCCTCCTGCATCTGTCCCTTCAAGTTGTCCAGCAAAAGAACAAATTTATCAAGCTTTTGTTCTTTTACAAATGAAAGAAGTGTTTTATCACACCAGTGCTTACAGACGTTTTGGTCTAACCAAGCATTTTGCTGGAAGTAAACGTGAATATCTTTGTGCCATGCTAACTTTTCGTCTTTTGAAATGCGTTTTCCTTGACCTCTAAAAATGATGGCTAGCTTTGGTTGCTCTCCTTCTGGGCGAAACATAATTTGAAGGGAACATTGCCTTTTTTCCAATCCTGAGCCGGGTTGTGAGATCCATGTATTATGTGTTGCACCTTGACCCTTGGGTACATACTCATAAGTTTTCTTACCATGAACAACAAAGGGAAGTGGGCTCTGGTCAACATTGAGCCTTTGTCCAGGTTGGTACCGTCCCCATTTTTTGTCGTAACTTGGATCTTTAGAACCTGTTCTGATACACTTTTCTCTGAATGTGGCATGCCATTTCTGTAATAATGGTTCCATTTCTTTCTTATGTTTCCTTTTGTTTCTTTGTTTCGATCTCATTTTTAACTCTTTTTTTTGTAAAAATCGAACTATAACATGAAGTTTTATTTCCACGTTTGGATCAATGTTTAATTGTATATTTCTAGCTTTACTCCAAAGCCAGGAAAAGTTTACAATATGACCTTTCGATCTGGCTTGTAAAAATTCATTGTAAATAGCTTCGTACAGTTCAAGATATTTTGTGGAACGTCTTCCCTTCAGAAACAATCTGCGATAGGATGATTCGGCATCTTTAATAATAGTTTCTTTTTTTTTAAGCCATCGCGAAATCTGACTTTGTGTTACACCAAACGACTCTGCTATAGTTTCTTGATTTGCCTCATAACCATAGGCGTTAATTGCTTCTGCTTTAAAGGCAGCAGTATATTGGTGGCGTTTCTTACCAGCTAATTGGCGAGACTCTTCACTTTTTTTCATTTCACTAACAACTTTGTTGACTATATTATTGAGCACATCTTTCACTGCTAGAGTGATAAGTTCTTCGTTTCTTTGAAGAACTTGTGATTGTGAATGTTTACAATCTTGTTTGCTAATTCCGTGAATAACTTTAACATGAAAAGCTAGTCCTTGTTGGCTTTTAAATAATTTTTTGCAATGTTTGCATTCAACACTAGTTTCAACAGCTTCTAACGGCAATCGGATTGCACTCATTTCTCCTCTGTGCATAACATTTTTTGTGAAACCAAACGCTGCCAATGTAGGCTGCTTTCTCTTTATTATCTTTGACATTATTATTATTATTTTATCAGTATCTGAAAATAAAACTTAAAAATAAAATAAACATTTTAAATAAGGTATTAAATAAACTACACATTAAAAGCGAGAGAGAGAGAAAAAAAAAGAGAGAAATAAAACACTTCAGAGCGACTTCTAAACTTTATGTTTTTATGTTCAAGTATTGAGGTTTAGGTTTTGCAATACAATGACTTCATTACTTCATTAAGTCATTGCATTGCAAAACATAAACTTCGATTTTTGTTGTTTTTGTTGGTTTAAATTTAGAAATATATTTAAAATCTTTAACTAAATAAAATTCTAATTTTTTAAATAGTTTATCAAGGCTCAGGAATATGCTTACATATGCTTATTTTTTTCCCAAATCTGAGCCTCTATATGCTTATAAGCGTTATGCTTATAAAAAAAAAAACATGTACTACTTTAAACTATGTGTTACTACATCTTGTAATAATAACTAATGTAATATAATAATTAAAATAGTAATTGCTACAAGTCTACAAACCTAAATAGTCACTGAACAAACTAAAATAAAAATATCGAAACAGTTTCACAATTCTTTTATGCTTTGATTTGTTTAAGGTAAAATTTTTGCTTTGTCAGCAAAGTTGATGCAGAAAGTACCTTTGTTTCATTTGTTTGTAAGATACTTGGAAAAACAAGATCATTTTAAAAGAGTAGAATGTCTTAAAAGAACCTTTAACTGTAGGTATATGTATTTAATTTACATATATATTTAGTTTGCATAAAGTATAATAATGGTCATGTGATATATGAGTATCTTAAATATCCGTGCTTAATTAAACATTATGGCAAAATGTATTTTATATTAAAATCAATTTTATCTGTGACATGTATAGTTTTATTTATTTTATTTCGATGTTCTGTGAGCTTGAGTGAGCATAAATGATTCTGCTTTTTTAGAAATTAAAGAAAAATTATTTAAATGTTTATTTTTTTTTTTCAAATATAAAGTTGAATTCACTAAATAGTAAAAAAAAAAAACTACATACACAGTTTGTATATCTGTTGCTAATCCTGATAAACCTAGAAACAACTTTTCGCCCATTTTAAATATTTTTTCAAAATCACAAGATATTGTTTGAAATTCCACTCCATATCTTCTATCTGCAGCAATTGCAACACAGTTTTTTCCTTTCATCGCTACAAGAGCAGAACCATTAATGCTCATTACACTCTAAAGAATTCAGAAATAAACTATATGAAATAGTAAATAAAAATATTTAAAATAAAAAAAATTACACACACACACATATATTTAGCAAAGGTGACTTTTTAGAAAAAATTTTACAATGAGAATGGTTAAAAAAAAAAAAAAAAAAAAAGGGATTTTGTTGCTCCTATAGTATTGAGGGAGCCTAAAAACCATACAGATGACTGATATTTCTGCTTGACCCATTAAGGTGGGTTTGTAAATGAAGAAAATAGGAACAGTTAAATATTCAAATTGCCATCTGCCATTCAACCTATTCTATTTTTGGGTAATTAACAAGTTCCTACTTCACCACAAGGTTATGATTTACAAGTAAAAATTGAAACAGAAATGAAAAAGAAATATAAAAAAAGAGGAAAACAAGCTTTCCACATCAAAATGATCCTGATTTTGTGTTAACAGATGATGCACCGTACAGATTGTGTCAAGTAGACTTGTTCAAGATCTAGACTTGTCACAGAAAAAGACAGAATGTCTAGGGTCAAGACTAAAGCAGAAGATCTTTCTCCAACTTGATGTCAAAGTTTCACATTACTGAAAACAGCAGCAGAATCTGCTTTCTTTTTTTTTTGAAAGGAAAAGTAATCTTGTTATTTGAATTGTTTTTGGATTAACATATTGTTGCATCTGAACTACGATCTAACAGAATGGAGATTATTCATAGACTCATCTAAACTAAGCTTGAAAACTGTATTACCGCAAAATGGAAACTATCTTCCTTCTGTTCCTATTGGCCATGCAGTTCACATAAAAAAGACTTATACATTACATAAAAGAATACTGGCCTGCAAGAAATTAAGGAAATCATCATCATTAAATCAAAAAAATGTTACTACTGAACTACTTGTGGATCCAAAAGATGTTCTTCTTCCACCCTTATATATTTAGTTTGGTTTAATTTTCTCAAAGGTATGAATAAAGAAGGACAAGTTTTTAGATATTTAAGAAAGAAATTTTCAAAAATAAGTGATGCAAAAGTTAGAGAGGTTGTTTTTGTTGCGCCACAAATATGTCAACTTAAGAAGAATCCTGCATTTGATAAAATTTGAAAGGAGATATGGGAAGCTCTCAAAGAGTGATTTGTGGATTTTTAGGCAATAAAAGAGATGATAACTACATTTAATTGGCATTAGTACTTCTACAAAAATACCATCAACCTGGATGTAATATGTCCCTCAAGATTCCTCCACTCACACCTAGACTTCTTTCCCCCCTAGTTGAGGAGCTGTTAGTGATAAACATGGGGAAAAGTTCCACCATGTTAACAAAACCAATAGACAAGTTTAATATTTAGTGATTTTGCTAAAAAAAAGTTTCATTTAGGATTGAACAAATAATTAGAAGAATTTTAAGACTTGATCATCATATATCTAAAAATGAACCATGTCATTTTTTGATGACTTTTCAAGGATTTGAAATCGAATTATTTTGTCATACCTTTTAAAATTATATTTTACTAAACGGTAAGCAAAACAAACCAAGAAATTTAGAGTAGTTTAAGAGTAATTTTTGAGTCACTCATGAATGTAAATTATTTCTTGACTAAAGGTTAGTGAATGTAATGTGGCTATATGTATAAATGCCAATGATGTGTAAAAGATAAAGGGAAATATAGAAGTATCCGTTTCAATGACACACTGTCAATATTATTGAAAAAATGGTCTTCTTTAAAGAAGTTCTTAGAGACCTGGAATGAAGCATTGTGATCATCGTCTAAAGGAAATTATGGTATGCACTCCTCCTACTGCATGTAAAACATTATTTGATAAAGCAATTTGCTAAAGCATTTGCTCAAAGTGTAAAATCTCTCAAGCATAGATATTAAACCTTTCAGAGTCTACACCTTTAATCTTTCAAAGCCTTAGAAACAAGATGAAAAAATGTTCAATGGACACCAAAAAAAACAAAACACATAAAAGGTATTTCCAGTTCTTTACAATAATTAATACTATGAGGGTATATCTGCAGAATCTCTAAGAACTTGAAACTTCTTAGAGGTTCTTCAGATATTGCAGAAGAATTGTTTTGGGGCATGCAAGCATTTGGATGTTGAAAGACCATCAAGTTTTGCTAACTACGTCACTTAAATGAGTTTTCAGAAACTGAAAAAAATAACGCAAGGTGAGCGCTTTCATGATAATAATTGAGTAACAGAAGAACTCTTCCAAGACTGATGAAGCTCAAAAAAAATAGTATATTACTGGTGGATCTTAATAAAAAACATTTCAAAAGTCAATCATAAAAGATTGCTAAAGAGACTTCATAAAGTGAAGATATGACCTCAATGAATGATTAGCATAAATCTATAAGAATATTTTATACCAAAGACTAGTGCTATTCATAACATTAGTAAAATTATTACATTTTTTTAAATTTTCAATTTAATCTTAAATTAAAAACTGAAAGTGATTAGGAGAAAACATCATTTTACTATATTTATGTTTATGAAATGTTGCTCAACGAATCATCAAAACAAAAAGGCTGAGAGAACTAAGCCAAATAATAATTTTTATAAATTCTCAATGAAATTTAAGGAGATTACATTATCAATAGTGAGGACTAAGAAAATAGTATCAAAAGTTGTTATAAATTTTGGAACAAGATAAGGAACGAGTATTATGCAAGATTCCGTTATTGCCTGGCAGATGGACAAAATCGTAATTTTCCATAAAGATTTTCTCTCATATCTAGGTTTAAAATTTTAAAATTTAACATACCATGTTTATCAATTAGCTTATCTTCTATTAAGTGTTAGGGAAGTTGATTGCTGATTTGGATTTTTTTCTAGAGTAAGTTTTAATAACTAAATGTCGCTAAGTCATTTAGAAAAGACCGCTCCATTTGGTTCGCACAAAAGCTGGCTTTATATTATTTTGCTCTACATACATTATTTTCAGTCACACTGACGATGTTGGGCAAAACCAGACCAAAAGCATTTTTTGAAAAGCGCATTTGAAATTTCAGTTGGCTTCAGAACCTTTTTTTTGTATTTTCTAAAATTTGTTTGCCATATACTCATGTAAAACTTTGTGTACAGTTGCAGGCATCGGATACAAGGGATATTTAGAAAAAATTGTTTCGCCGTATCAAGACAATATTTTTCAAATTTATCTAAATTAATTTGATATTGGAAAGACTTGGATAACAGAATAGTTCTACAGTTTTTTATAAAGTCTTTGTCGGCATATGTTATTTTGGCAAGTTTTACATCAAGAAATGCTCGTCGTGTCGTCATTGGTTCTTTCATAACCTCCCACTTTTGGTTTATCCACGTGAAGGTGTAAATTTTCAAAAAACCTTTTTTAGTATTTCCTTTTTTCTACATAACAAAATTTTTTTGTTATAAGTACCAGGAACTTGCCCTTTACACAAATTATATTAATATGATATGTGAACGATGCATTAAAAAAATCGTATTCAAGCATTTGATGTACTAATGCTATACTATAATGTATAAGGTTTGGTCTTGAATGTTTCTGTGATTTTGAATTCTTTAATAAAATCGTTGGGAGTAGCTCCACATATCGTACAAGTTGGTTAGATTTTGTTTCAGTTGATGTATTTAAGATTTTGACATCAATTAATGCCGTAAACAAGTTAAAGTTTATTTGAACTTTCTTATTCTTAGACAAAAAAAATTTTTTAATATCTCTAACTTATCAATATGTCCGTTAAAGTATCATGTTTTTCTTTTAAAATGTGCTCCATAGATTTTTTTCACGCATATCTCTTTTTTGAATTTTTTCATTTGTTAATAAACATTTTTACTATTATGTTTTCAATAAAATTTGAATTTCCTCCTTACGTTACAAGCCTTTTTTTTTTTTTTTTTTGAGTAAATTATAAATTATCTACGTAATCACATTATAGGAACAGTTGTTAAAAATTTCATTTATTTTTCAAAAGTTTCATTTATTTTGCACGCTACTGTATATTAAAACATTAAAAAAATCCTTCTACATATAAACTGAAAAGAATGCTGTAAAACTAAAATACAGTGTATAAGACTGAATTAGTAACTATTTGGTAACAAGGAACTGTATATTGTTATCAATGATAAAGAAAACGTACGTTAAAAAGGGTGCTTCAAGGGTTCAGGGCGCTTCCAAATCGCGACTTTAATAGTAGAAAATGTGGTACTCTTGTCCCTTAACAAATTTAACTTTTTTCACAAAAAAAAATTCCAGGACAAGATTAAAAATTAAAGTACAATATTTATCATCACTGAAACAGCAAAATGTACTCAAAGGAATGTTTGTAAAGCACCAGCTGCTCTTTCTTTAGGTCCGCAACAAAATGTTTAGGCATCTTGCCATCACCTCCAAATGAGTCTACAGTGGTACAAATTTCCTTTGAAACAGCGTTCTTTTCTTTGAATTGATTTTGTGTTCAGTTTTCTATTTGCTGCGATAATAGGCAATGTTATGTATATTGTTGCAATACTTGGTTTTTCAATTCGCTTGAATTATTTAATTAAATTATATACGCAAAAAATTAAAACTAAATTGATAACTTTCACTATAATTTTGTTTTAATTTTTCCTCCATAATTAAAGTTATTGGCAGATATGAGCTACGGGGATCAATAATATCCAATCAACATCTAATCTCGTGTTAATAAGGATGTAACAACATGTAACACATGTCATTGCAAATAGTAATTCTCTAAAGAAAACGCAATGACTTAAATTAGTTTAGAAAAGAGAAAAGACACCGATTTAAGAAGTTTTGTTAAAAAGCTGTTCAGTCAAACGCTCTTACCATCTATGATAGTGGAAATTATATAGCCGAGGATTTCCTCTTTCGCTATTGGTTGTATATATAAAGAGTTGCTATTAGGATTGGTCAGATAATTTTGAAAGTTGAATCGAGAACTTGGAATTCAGTTGGATAATTTTGAAGCTATCGTAGCTTCTTGGGGAGTAACTTTTACTTTTCCAAGTGTTTTTTATATTATTGATGTAGGATTAAAAAAATTTGCGTAACATTTGTTTTTTGCTGAAATTCAGAAGAATGCTTATACTGTTGCGATATTACAATATATAAACTTTGTTAAAAGTAAGTTTTTCATTTTTACAGTTTTTTTTTGATTTAAAAAAATTTTTGTAAATTTTATCTTTCATTGTTATTGATTTGTGAATGCTTTTTGTTAACCAAGGTTTGTTATGTTACTAGTTATTTGATTTTTCGTTAATTTTTTTGAAGGAGCATGTTATTTCAAATAAAAACTGAAAAAATTTGATCAACTTTTTTAATGGAATCATGAGCATCATTTTTTTCTTTTACAGCCATTCATACATTCAACATTCAAAATGGTTTGGATAAATTCAGCTTTTTTAAGATTTTTAAGCCCCTAACAAAACTTTCAGATGAAGTGTGCATTTGGGAATGCGGCATTATTATAAGCTGAGCAAGACGATCAGATTTTGAAGCGGTAAGAATGCCTGATTTTATATCAGAACATTAAAAACTTAAAAAATATTATCAATTAATGTCTCAGAATGAGTGGTTGAGTGGTTATGCGTGTCGGTTGTATAATAAAAGGAAAAAGAGAAATTTGAAACCATTAATTCTAAAAAATGTGAAACCTCATTGGATGTATTGTAATTGAGAAAAAAGTCAAAGTTAAAATCTCCCATTAAAATAAACATTTTTTGTCTTAGCTAATTTTCTTAAAAAAAGGATTTCGGTAGTGATAAAATGGTTTGACTAAGTGAGTGTTTGAGTTATTGAGTGATTTTTATGAGAATGTATTAACGAGGACTCAACAGAAATTCGAAAATGCTTGGAGTTACTGGAAATTCAAGCTATACGGGGTTCGAATTATTAGGAGTTTACTGAAGTGCTGTTTGTAAGTGTATACCGTGTGCACTGGAGATTAAGAAAGTTTTTTAATAGCCGTTATTATATATTACTTTCTCTGTGTAAATTTAAAGTGGAAAATTGATAATTTTTGTTGAGGACAAGTCAGCTCTAAGACAAAACAGTAAAAATTCAGAATTTACATCTATCACCTTTAGACATCAAAGAACTTTAAAAGTTGGGGATCAATAAGGTCCCACTTGATAGGAATTAGTAGAAGGCACTTTAAAATTTAAACAAAGTTTTTGTTTTAAGCACCCATAAGTTTATATATAATCAAAACAAATTAGAGATTTTGGTAAGGTCCAAGGGTCATACCCCCCTACCTATCAAACTTACTGCTCCAGCGTAAACTAAAGATAAAGAAAGAATTTAAATCTCAGTTAAGTTTGATAAACCCTTTAACCAGTTTTCATTGCAGACTAGCAAAGTTTGAAGTTCCATTTTAATTAGGAAATTTTGAGGTAAAGTGAATAATTATAAAAACATTAGACCCTAAATTTTTACAACTTTTAGGAAAAGTGAGTCTCAGTAAATAGCAGTGACTTTTTTCAAATCAAAAATGTCTTCTTTATCATTTAACAAAAATTTTCTTATTGCATTTTTTTAATGCAGTTCTTCAGCTCAAGCGAGATTTTAATATGGCTCTTGAGGTCGATGAGTCTTGCCACCCTATTAATAACTGATTAAAATACTAAAACTTTATAAAAAAAGACATTTTGGCATTTTTTTAAAAAAAAGACATTTTGGCATAAGAAAGTGGCGAATTGAAAAAGAATGGTAAACTCAAAGGAAAAGAAAACTGAATTAACCTAAAATAGCGGTTTCTGCAAAAGAAAAAAGAGGTTTTTTACGAAAGGTTTGCGGAATTTTATATGAAGTTTTTTTTTCATTACTAAGTGATATCCCCCTTAACGATCAATTTTTTTCCAAAAGAGAGGTCAAAAAAATCTTTTTTTTTTCAATGAATGTTTTACTTTATCTTTTATATAATTGTGAATAGCCCTCAGATTTTTCTCTTTTTTTTTTTTTTTACTTGAGTTGATTCGATTGTGGTTATTATAGTTATACAAAAAGTGTCGACGTTCAAATTAATACGAGAGTGCGCAATTCTGCAGATTAACCTAGCTCGAGCTAACTCGAGATATAACTCGAGTGTGTGCCTTAAGGGATTAAGATCCATTAACATTTCCCTTTAATTTCAAGAAAACATAAAAGATTTTAGAAAAACTTCTTTTTAGCTTAAAACTTTCATTCAGTTTATTAAAGAATTACTATTTCTATACTAGCTCATTCAATAGGGATTAAAAGTTCCCCCAATTAAAAAACGAGCCTTTGTAAAAGGTTTTCAAAGCAAAAACTTTTTGATGATTTTAAAACGAAACTATCTTAATTTTAAAAAGCAGTGTTAGTAAACCAGTGCGATTGTTAGGAACAGGTGATAAGTTTTGACATGATTTAATGTAAAAAAAAAAACAACGTATGTATGTATGTGTGTGTATGTATGCATACATGCATTTATGAATTAATACTAACTGTTTCATTTTCTAAGTTTCTATAAAAAAAACAGGTGAAAGGAAATGGAAAGTTCCAGCGAACCGAAGTCAATACCAATGAGCCAGTTGCCATTCACACCTCAAGGACTTGAGCAACCACAATTTATTCAACAGCAGCATATGCCACCACAGTACATGCCACAGCAATATATGCAACCGCAATATATGCAACCGCAGTATATGCAACCACAAACTACGCAGCCTGCAACAATAATAATAAGTCAACCTGAAAATGATTCTGGTGGAATGCGATGTAACAACTGCAATAAAAATGTTTCTAACTATGTTCTTTATGAAAGAGGATGTATGGCATGGACTGTTTTTACAATCCTTTTGTTATTAGGGTAAGTTTTGCTTACAAAAATTAACTTGAAAAAATAAAAGTTTGCATGTGTCTTAACACGATCAAGAACGTGAAGCAGGTTTTACAAGGTGTATTAAGGTATAAAAAAAATTTAAGTATTTTTTTAACAGTTCTTGTGTTATTAAAATAGATCGAATAGCCTGTTTACTGAAGGTATTTACTGTCTTAGATTTTGGCCGTGTTGCCTTATTCCTTTGTTTGCTGATGGTTGCAAAGATGTTGTTCATCACTGCTCAAAATGCAATATGCGCTTAGGAAAGTCAAAATAATTGTGTTTTATGCTTCATACGGTGAGACAAGAGTTGAAGATGCCTACTGATGAATTTTTAACAGACTTTTGTGGGTACAATATTATTTTTGACGCCACGCAGCAATAAATTTTTATTTGCGCCCTTTAGCAACACGTTTTTTATTAACTAATGCACCATTAGCTTATTTATGCATCATAATATTTCGTAATTGTTTTTGGCTTAAAATAATAATGATTTTGTTAAAATATTTTTAATTTTAAATAAATTGCTTTTGTAAATAGTATTAGTAGCAAATAAGTAAAAGTTCTGCGACTTTTTTAAATGTTCATGGTATATAGATGTCAATACGAGAGAATTTGAGTGGTAATTACATAATTTTATGCAAGAGACAGCTTTGATTTCAAGTAAATAATCTGCTGCATATTGCCCTTAATAACATAAGTATGACTATCCTTTAAATTCCTTTCGATTTAATGTTGTAATTGAGTAAAAATAATCTATTGAATTGTTTGATTCCGTTGGCTTTTAACATCTCGAAACAGAAAGAGAAAATATTAAAAAAAAGCAACAGATTTTATATACACTAAAAATAAAAATAGACAATTTTATATCCACTAAAACTAAAGAATATTGAAATTTAAAAAAAGCAAAAACATTGATTTAGATAAAATATAGCATAAGCAATTATTCTATGCAAGACATATATTGACACAGTAATATAACAAAAGAAATTACAGAAAGAAAAAATATATAATCAGTTTTGACTACAAAAAAAAAAAAAGAACTTTTAGAACCATAACATTATAGGCATATTAGATCAGTACCTGATCGCATATTTATTGTTTATAATAACCTTAGTACATTTATGAGGCATAGACTCGATTATTTGAACTTTTCTTATTTGTGGTTTGGCAGTTTGAATTTCCTGATACATACATACAATTCTGCAGCTTTTTTGAACCTGCCATGCAAACTTTTTCACTAAATTGTTTCCATAAACTCTCAAGAGAATTTAGGTTAGGAAACTGCGTAAGTCATTGAATTACAGTGATTTTATTTAAACCATCTTGGAAAAAAAGTCATTTTAACATTTTGTTTACCATCTGAATATTTCAGGTTAAACTTCGATTTATCCAACCGTAATAATTGTCTCTACTGTTCTATTATACCATTTCTGTCAGACTTTGATACAATTCTATAGCATTTCAAAAAGTTGTTTCCATAAATTTTCAAATTGATTTCAGCCAATGGATTGTGCAGGCCATTGCATCACAGTAAGTTTTTATGCGGTTTTTGCGATCATTGTATTATTGGAACATCTACTATCTACAAAATGTAACTTTTACCATCTCATTTATCAACCTTTTCACATTTCCTTTACCATATAAACCTTTCAGGTTAAACTTTGACTCACCTGACCAAATTAATATCCCAACTATCCTACCGTCCAATATCTGAAAACCTTTGCGAACTCTAAACTTGCTTTTCGGTTCAATTTTAAAGTAAATGGTTTATTTACTAGTGTTGTTACGACTTTGAAATTATTCGACTGTCGACTAAATCGATTAATGAATTTTTCAAAGTCGACTAAAATCGACTAAAACATTTTTAATAAGGGTCTGCGTCTCGGAATCGATTTCTCGAAATGAACCGGGAAACGCGTAACTAGACGAGAAATTTCCCGGAAAAAAATAACGAGACAAAGGAAACAATTATCCCGGAATAAAGTTATAAATCGGGACATAATTTTTTTCTCGGAATTTAAAAACTGTGTCCCGGATAATAATGAAACGTTACGAGACAGATCAATTATATTAACTAAGGGTCTGCGTCTCGGAATCGTTTTCTTGAAATGAACCGGGAAAAGCGTAACGAGACGAGAAGTTTCCTGGAAAAAAATAACGAGACGCAGACCCTTAATATTAACTAGATATCTTACTCGCGCTTTCGAAGTGAAGAAAATTTTTTGCCAACCAAGCTTGTTTTGCCAGCCAGAAATGACGCACAGTGACTCAAAACAGCAAAAAAATGGCACTAAAACCCTCACAGTTTTTTGGTAAATATAGTGCTCTTTTTTAAATAATATTAAATTAGAATGATCATTTATTTAAAAAGTAAAAACAGTTTTTTAATAAAACTTATATTTTACAATTTATGATTAAAAGAAATTAAAAATTTAAAATTATTTTCAAAGAAATCTAAAAAATGAGAGATTTTTATTTTGTAACACAGTGTTATAAAATGGGTTCTAACCTTGACTTTCTGACCCGAGAAAACCCTTTTGTGGAATGATAGCCCACACTATGGGGATCACTTGGATATAAGTATTAAAATCAGATTACAACGTCCTGGAAAGTTATTGATGTTTAAATTTTCTGAATTTATTGATTACACACATTCGAAATGACAGCTTGTTTTGCATTTTTACAAAAAGATATAATTTTAAATTCAAGTAAACAAACATACTGTAGCATAAAGAGCATTATGTTTTATGAAAACATAAAAAAAAAATTGAAAAATTAAAAGATATCAAGAAGATAAGCTTCCTTTATTACCAAACAAATATAATATTTTTTTATTCTTCTGTTTTTCTGTTTAACTTTTCATAAAAATTATTTTTAACTGTGAAAATAAGACAGTTTTTGAATTTCGGGAAAATTTTGGGAAAATAAAAATTTCGGGAAAAGGCATGATTTATTTACTTTATTCACGAGAGCAAAACTGCGCACTACTACAAAATGCGGGTTCTGGCTCATGAGCATTTTTGCGCATGCTCATGGCTATTTTTTTTTTGCGCATGCTCATGGGTATTTTTGCGTATTTCCATTTTTGTGGATTTTCATAATGAGATGACATAATGAAAAAAAAGGTTGTGAATGACTTAATTTATTCTTTGTAGTTCAAGTATGGAAAAAGATGTTTATATTTTTCTCTTCGCGTTTCTCTAATTCTTTGCGCATGTTGATTTTGTGTTGATCATCGTGGAATTGTATGGCCATTCTGTGTAATTCTGGATCAAAAGTGGGATTAATTATTTCCGGTAGTTCACTGTAAAGGAATTCCTCAAATTCTTCTTGTTCTGTAATACTCATCTTTTTATAGCAAGAAGAATTTATTTAAGTCATTTTCATTTTTTTATTTCATCTGTATAATAGATCCATAGAATTTCGCAAGTGATTTTTTTTTTTTAAGCGTAATAATAGGCTTGTCCTAGAAGAAGGTAAAAGCTTCCGGATTGACCGACTTGAGCATCACCAGAGTTGAGCGTGACAACGAGTCTTCTACTAGCTGCGACAGTAGGCATAGAATCTGCTTCTCCGAAATTTCTGTAAAAAGAGATGGTAGATGTAGAGCCGATGGATGAAGTGGATTGATACAGCAGTCCAGTCGATTTGTTGTTGAATGAAGTCAAATTTGCTCCATTCCATGAGGACAAATAAAAATCTTCCAATCCTGAGGAGGAGAAGATGCATGTGCTGTCACCGTCATATCCTGGAAAATACGTGTAATTGTTGGTGTTGTACGGTGTCCAAGGAGTGAGAACAGTGCCGTTACCTGGAGGTAGATTTCCGTCGTACATTCTGACTCTGGACTCCCACCAGTTTCCAGAGGCTCCAATGACGTGCATCCTGATGTATTTCAACGAGACACCATTTCCTTTTCCGCTGGTGTTCAGCAAAACGTATTCGCTGCCGTAAGTGGTATTCAAATATCGAAACGTTCTGCAGTACAGCTTGTAAAGAGGGATGGTAGCAGGAATAGAAGCAAGTGTGGAAATGAACGGTTGAATCCAATACGTGATGGCTGTTGCATTTTTGTTCACCAGTTGAATGGAGATGTCGTTTCTGAAAGGCATGTCCAATGTGAAATATCCTCCCAAGGAAGTGGTGTTAAACATGTTGCATCCCTGCAAAGAGTTGGCGTAAAAAGCTCCTCCCAATGGTGAAAAAAGCAAATCGGTAGCAAGTCCTGTTTGATCCACTCCAACTCCTTCCGTGGTTTCTGCATAATTCCCTACATTGATTTCTCCATCAGTGAAGATTCGAATGAAAACTTGACCTGGAATATTCGTTCCAGAGGTGCTGTATAAAGCCAACCACAGTCTTCTCAACACTCCGGATTTTCCGGAAAACGCAAACACTGGCGAAGTGGTTAATGCGGCTACCGTCTGAGACTTTAATCCCAAACTGGTAAAACTAGATCCTGGAATGACACTGGTTAAACTCGATTTTTGTAACAGCAAGTCTACATAATTCTTTGTCGCTCCATCTTGCGCGTTGACTGGATCAGTCACATTAATTAATTTATGCGAATTCAAATCCAAATCTGCATTTCCAACAGTCGTTCCACTTGAAGCATGCGTGTCTACATAATTTTTCGTAGCCGAATCCGAAGCTGATGTAGGTTCTGCTAAATTAGTTAGTTTATGAGCTGTCATGTTAATGTCAGTGTATGAAATAGTGTTGTAAGAGACCTTGGTGTCTACATACCCTTTTGTCGCTGCGTCTTTTAAAGCGGTAGGATCAGAAACGTTGATCAACTTGTGAGAGTTCATGTCGATGATCCCTGTGATGGTGCTAGATCCATCCGTTTTAACACACTGGCTCGAACTCACATCAACGTAATTTTTTGTGGCGGCGTCATGAAGATTAGTCGGTTCGTTCAAATTGATCACCTTGTGAAAATTTAAATCCAAATCTGCAGTTCCCACTACAGTTCCAGTACCACCTGTCACGTGATTGTCTACGTTATATTTTGTAGCAGCATCGTGTGCGTTGGTGGGTTCACCCAGGTTTATGATTTTATGAGAGTTGTAATCCAAATCTGCAGTGATGGTGCTCGATCCGTCCGTTTTAATATAAACGTTGCTGGCTGAGTCTGATGCAAGATTATCAAAATAAGCACTGAATTCGTTTCTGTTGAATTTGTCAATCATTTTTTAATGGTGAAAAATTTTTTTAAATGAGTAAAACTTTTAAAAAATTCACCAAAGGGTATTGACAACGTCTTGAAAGTTGTCTCCCTCTTCGCATTTTTTCAAGACGTAAAGACACAAGTGACCACAATAAGACGTGTTTCCAAATTGTACCCTTTCACTGTTGTAATAGACAGGACTTTTCAAATAGTCAACGAGCTCGACGAGAGGTGGTTGAGCGTAAGAGTCAAAGCTGTATTTTTTGTCTCCGTCTTTGAACCAACATACCCAATGAAACCCATCTGTGCTCGAATCACCCGTGTTGACAATTCCACATTCTTTTTTTCTTGGCTTTTTTGGCAACGCGTCTCTGACAAAAACTCCTCGAAAGTTTTTTATTTTTAGTTTTTTTGCTGCTTCCATCAACTGAATAGTGGATAAAGCCTCGTTTGGTAAAACAATTCCCTCCACATTTATTTTTTTGTTTCTCATTTTTTATTTTGTTATTTTTTTTAAATCCGCACGCGGATTCATGGAAATTCTTCGAATTTTTAAATCTTTCAGATCCGTGAAAAATTCTTCATTTTTGTCACTTACCTTTTTGTCTCTGCGATTATACCTCTGCACTCTTCGATCAACCTTTTTGACTTACCTGAAATTTCTTTGTTTTCCTCGATTATCTTTCTGCACTCTGCGATCAACCTTTTTGCCTCTGTCATTGGTTCTGGTTCTACCTCTACACCGTGTTCTACCTCTGTCATTGGTTCTGGTTCTACCTCTACACCGTGTTCTTCCTCTGGCTCATGTTCTACCTCTGTCTCTACCGATTTTTTCAACTTGTAGTGTCCATAAGCCAACGTGTGTATTCCATCTTCCAAAATGATCCTTTTGTCATCGTTAGAGCTGAGTGCGACTTTGTTGATTTCTTCGGTGTAGACATCGTGATGATGAGATCGTAAGACGTTCATTTTTCTGAGCTGATTTTCTTTTGTCATTAAGCAATCTTTATAATCTTGATGAGTGATGTGCTTTTCAACCACACATTTCTGAATTCCTTTGCATTTTTTGTGTTCTTTTTTTTCATTAAAGACTTCATAAGAGTAGAGCTTAGGACGAAGCCCAACAAACTCTTTAATTTGCTTACCACCTGCTTCATCCTTAAACTTACCGATAACCTTTTTATTTTTAAACCCAACGTCAAATGCAAAGTTTTGAATGGCAGGATGATCTTTAGGAAAGTCGCTCGTGTCAAACTTGCTTTCAACGCCATCAGCAATGTCTTTGTAAAAGTCTTCCGTTTCTATTTCATAAAAGAGTGAGTCAGTATCAGTCATGAGTAATTTCAGCTTATCCCCATATTTAGGTTTCATGTAGTCGTAGTGATGTTCATACATGAGTGTTTTGCTGATGTCTAGGATGCTCATTCCCAAGAAAACAGGTTTGTCGTAAAAAACAACTGCCTTTTCCATGTGAACCGCGATTAAGTTTTCATCAAAAATGGTGTTTCGTTTATATTTAATTTTTTTAGATAATTTTATAGCTTCTTTTCTCGTAGTAACGAGTCTAACATCAACGCGTTTTAGAATATTCTCCATGGTTTTCCCAAAGACAGAGTTGTTCATGAGTTTGAAAAATTCTTTATCAGATTCGTTTGTAGCTTCTTTTCTCTTATCGGTGTTGAGATCAATGTACTTTTTCATGAAAGGTTCTTCTTCAAAGGTGATACCTCGATGAATTTTAGTAGTGATCAACCCCATTCGTTCATAGAGTTTTAGGTTTTCATGGTGAATGACATATTTTTCCTTGTTGTTTAAATTGGGAACTAACTTTTCCACTTTTCCAACGAGCATTCTTTCAGGAGCTAAAGGGTAATCATTGTGTAAATCGTGAAGACTTTCAGGATAATCTAAATCGACTTCGAGAATGCAAGGCATGGATTTCCAATTTAAAAGTTCATCCTCACTCATCCAACTAAATCCTCTAACTGGAAGAGGTTTGCTCATAGCATATCCATAAAGATTATTGGCGTCTAAATATTGAAGAAACTTCGAAGGTTCTGAAGGTTTATAATCATCACTCATGTATTTGTTGTTAGCAGTTCCATGTCGATTGGAGATCATGCAGATTCCACCGCGTATTCCTTTTCTAATCATGTTGAGCATATCAATATCGGTTATAAGATCTATTACAACTTCAGTTTTCTTTAACATAGCATCCCAAGCCAAACCAGGAGAGGTGTAATACCAAGCAGGATCAAGACTGTAATGTTTCATACAAGTGTCTCTAAAAGTTTCAAAGACATCTGCCAGTATTAGCACATCCGACACGTTGTACAAATCGTGATAATCTCTAAATGTTTTGCATTGAAACGTGTTCCAAACCTTTTGCGCATGCGCGTATTCTTCATCGCTTATTCCCTCGTATCTAAGTTTTGAGAAAAACGATTCTTTTGGAGGTAATTGCGTTTCTTGAAATTTATCGAATCCGTCCACCCAATCGTAAGGGTACACACCTTTTTTACAAAGCAAATTAAATTTTTCACCTTCAAAATGTAATGAAAGGCTTTTAAACTGCTCTGGCTTTAAATTTTTAGACAAAGTATCCAAACTGGAGGAAAGGAATTTAAAGCTGTCGATGAACCTCAATTCAATTTTTTTGTTTTTTGGTTTTCCATCTTTCCCAATGTACTCTCCCACTTTGATTTTTTTCGAGAAGCTGATATATTTTTCTTCATTGTTGGGTATACAGGTGATCTTTCCACCTAATTTCTTGATGAACAAATGAGTGTCGTAACCAGACAAATTATGAAAGACAACAGGAATGAATTTTGGAAGTTGAAATTTTTTATTGCATTCGTCGTGAGCCGCTCCACGATATTTTCCAGTAAAATGACAGTGATCGCGTACTTTGTCGTCTTTGAGTTTTTTATTGCAAATGTGGCAAACTGTTGCGGATTTGAAATTATTTTTGTCCTCTTTTGTAAAAACCATCTTTTTTTTCTCGATTTTTCCAAAAAGTTCTTTTATTGTGCTTTCCAAATTTTCAACAAAAAATTGAGCCACGTCTTGGTTCTCGTTTGACGATACGGAAATGACTGGATCGTGCTCTAAAACGGTTTCATCAAAACATTTGATGTAATAGGAAAAGGAATTTGGAATGTGTCTTTGAAACTTTTTTGTGTAAGACTGGTTTGAGTTGGGAACGCACGAGTCTATCGGCTTGATAAAGCTTTCAAAGTCAGCATATACGATAAATGGAACCCTCATTGACTTTCCGATGCCTTTAAACTGTAGAGTTGAACCCTTTCTAGGAAGTTCAATTCTCATTGGCGCGTTTTTATAACAATCTTCTCGATGATTTTGAAGCTTTTCTTCTTGATCATAACATTGAAGACACCTTCTACAAAAATGTTGTTTTCTTTTACCTTTTGTTGCTGAGGAGCCTGCAAATCGACTGAAACTATTAATGAGACAGTAATGTTCTGTGTCTTTGTTTTTAATATACAGCAAATCAACATTATGCTTTCGATCGAGAAAGTCAGATATTTTCAAAGGGTTGGGTTTTTCATTTTCATACTCAAAAACGTTGATACTAATGTCTGGATTATTTTTTTCAAACTTGCTAATATTATGGTAATTCACAGGAAACTCCATCCCATCCCAATTCAGCTTTTTCGACTTTTCAATCAAGTCTTCATCAATTCTTTCGTTGTTTTTATTTTTCATATTCAGCGCTCTGGTAACTGACCATTTAAAGCATTGATTGTCGTTGTTTTTCATGTTGATGATTGCCTTTTTGTCTTTTAGATCGTCAGTCAGCTCAATGTGGGATCCACCGCTGAGAGGTGTGTATTCGATAAAGTTTATATCCATTCTTAAAATCTTAGATAGGATGCTATTAGAACCTAAAGCATTGTATTTGACACTATTTTCCAAGACTTTTTCTTCCATTTCGCTCATTAACTCTCTTACATCTGTAGCTGCTAGAATAATTTCCGAGCTGGATGAAAAGCTTGC
The DNA here is from genome assembly GCF_058129835.1 of Hydra viridissima. Lineage (NCBI taxonomy): Eukaryota > Metazoa > Cnidaria > Hydrozoa > Anthoathecata > Hydridae > Hydra > Hydra viridissima. The sequence goes on from NW_028324305.1 coordinate 16,221,506, forward strand.
TTCACGAGTCACTTCTTCACCAGTCATCATGCTTACAGATTTCATTTTGCATGTTAAAATAATTCTTACTTTTGTATTCCTTTCTCCTTCCATGGTTTGAATGGCAGACTCTCTTACCAAATTAAAAAAGGATGCAATGTCTTGATATTGAGAAGAAGGCTCGTAAGAATATAACCTAGCAGTACTACCCAACGCGTTTTCAGTCAACTTGAATTTTATTTTATAAGGCTTTGGCAAGGGCTTTTTATACACTGTTTTTAATACAAGTGATTTGATAGACTGTATCTTTTTATCGATTTGTTCCGCTGATTCGTTTACCTTCTCCTTGACTATTTCAGGAACGTAGGGTTCTATCCATTCTTTAACATCATTAAACTTAGTTTTAACATACGACGCCACACTTTTTGCAGTTGCCTTCAGACTTGAAAAAAATGAAGGTCTCGGTGGAATGACTGGTTTTGGTGTTATGACAGGTGTTAAATCTAAAACTGGTTCATCAAGGATGTGTTTTTGCAAATGAATTGGTTTCGGAGCAATAGGAGGCTTTACCACAGGTCTTGGTGGGATGATTGCTGGTTTCGGAGCAATAGGAGGTTTTACTACAGGTCTTGAAGGTTGCAAAGTCATTATAAGCTCACCTTTTCTCATTTTAGAATACCCTCTTATTTTTTGATCTTTAGCGATTTCTCGCAATTCTTTCACCGTTTTGTTTTCCATTTTTAATATAGCAAGAAATTTATTTAACTCAAAATCATTTTTTCTAATATTTTTTATTTCTTTTCAATTCTCTGAAAAAGAATTGAAAAAATTTTTTAAATCCGCACGCGGATTCATGGAATTTCTCACTGACTTTTTCTTTCTAGCTTTTCCGAATTTAAAATTTCAATCTTTATTCCATCTTCCACTTTTCCATTTCGACGTTCTAAATATCTCCATCCATGTCCTGTGTTTTTCATTGCTTTGTAAAGGGATTTGTATTCAACCACTTCCCCGGTTTCCATATTGGTTGTTTTCACAGACACAGGTTTATTTCGAATTGAAGCAAGCCTCTCGTATTTTGGATCGATCGGTTTTTTTTCCGTTTTCTCATTTTTCATTTTTATTTCTTTTTTTGGTCGACCCACTGCCCTGTGTTCTTTTACACCTTTCAAAAGCGAATCTTTACTTATTAGATTATTATCAATCGCAATCATCATCAAAGGTAACAATTTGTTTGAGGTTAATGTGATTCCATTTTCCATAAGCAAATTTTTCAGATAACTTTTTGTATATCTCATGTTTTAGTTTTAAAAAGAAAAAAATTTATTTAAATCATTTTTGTTAAGAATCTCATGACGGTCTTTTAAACCTAATAAACAACGTTCATGCTGGTTCCGTTGGATTCGAAAGTGATCAATCTGTCTGAAATGATCGCTGCAAAAATAACGGTGTTTTCTGGTACTGCTGTTCGAAATTTGAGGTTGAGCACCAATTCCGCCGTTTCAGAAACAACTCTTTCTTTTTGCTTGCTAATGTCTACAAAAAACAACGGATACAAATTTTTATAATCAAGCAGAGTCAAACCAGATTGACAAACAAGTTCGTTTGTACCGTAATATTTATCGTCAAAAGAGAACGCGTCAGAATGAGCCATGGTAATTCTCTTTTCTCCAAAATTCAAATCGTAATCGTAATATGGATATTTTATTCCATTGACGGTTACGAAAAAATTGCTGACATCACAATGGTTGAAAATGGCTGGATTTAAAATTTGACTGGATTGCTTGTTTGTTTGAAGCCCAAACACGATATATCTCGGAACGCTTTTGTCTACGATTCTTCCAAGAGTCCAAGTAAATTCTGTAAGACCAGCAGGAACGACCTGTCTTTCGACTCTGTTTGACTTATAAGCTACTGGGATTTTAATTTTACTTGCCATTAATTTCAAGAATTCTGATTTATTCGAAACATCCAACTCTATTCTAGGCATAAAAAGTCTGAATTTTTTAAGGTCGATCATTCCTGCGGCAACAGTCTCAGCTCTGTAAATAGCGTCGTCGTAATCTTTTTTTGCAAATTTAATGACGTGTCTGAATCCATAAACAACTTTGTCGTAAGTTTCGCAAAAACCAAAAATGTGTTTTAATGGTATCTTGAACGAAAATGCACCAATGGATGTCGTGTCTGCAAACAAGTGGTCTCGCCTTACAACAAATCCTGAATTTCCGGTGGCGGCTGAAGTGTCTTTATACCACATTTGCTTCAATCCATCTGCAAGCTGAAATCCATAAGGATATTTCAACAATCCAAGCATGGTTGTTCCTTGACCTGGATACATGACCTTTTCCACTTGTTGTCCTTCTAAATCATAGGTGACATAGCTGAACAAATACATGATGGCGTTGTTTACCAGAGCAATGTTGTCTGCTGCTGTGTATGCAGTTCCATCCGCTTTTTTGAGAACTCCTTCAACGAGTATGTAAGCCTCAGACGGAACTGTATGCACAGATTGACAATCAATTTCAAAATCGATCGATCCTGAAGAATTTAAATCGAGGACTGTTGGGTGGTACTCGAAAAAGTTTATTTTTTCAATTCCAGTGTCATACTCTGGCATTTCATCAACTCTTAATCTATCGGTGTTTATCATTTTTAAAATGAGAAAAAAAAATTTATGTCATTTTTGATTTGTTAAAAAATCAAAGATTTTTCCATGAACCTGAAGGGTTTTAAAAAAATCAGGCAATCAAAAGCCCGCTTCCCATTTTAACGAGATCTTGGATTCTAGCCACGTTCTTTTTCGTCATTTTCTTTTTCACTTGAATGGAAGAACCAAACATTTTTTTATGCAACTCTTCCATTGGATGAATATACGGATCAGTCTTTGCCGCTTCGTTTACAATCGTGGTGGGTAATTGGTTTGGATTCACTGTTCCTGTCTTGGCGTAAACTTTTTCAAGCGCTTTTTTTCCTTTGTCGATGGCAACGTCTTTAGCAGTGGATATAGCTGAAGAGGCTAATTCTTTTCCAGCTGATTTGGCGGCTGTGATTGCTTCTCTTCCAATTTCGCTTGCGGCTGCTTTTCTCACTAAATGAAGAGACGATCGTGAAGCGTTTGAAGCTGCCATTCTCCTCAAAAAATTTTTAATCGCGTCCATGATTCCTCCACCTCCAACGACGTTCTTTTTAAAATATCTTCTGTTGTTCACAATGAGCATTTTTTAAAATGAGAAAATATTTTTTTAGATCTGTTTGCAGATCAATGGAATTTCACTTTTGAAATTTTTAAATCCTTTGAATACATGGAAATCTACGATTTTTTAGATCTGTTCTCACGACTCGATGTATTTTTGAATCGCTCTGTATTCTTCTTTGTTTATTTCCCCCTGTCTCAAAAGCTCATCACAAATGGCAACGGCTTCGTTTCTCGATGCTATATTTCCAGCATGTCCTGCGGCGATGCTCAATTGAAGCCTTTGCGTAAGCACATTCGGATCACTCGGAAGAATGATCACTCCTCGACCTTTTTTTCCACTCGTTAGTGTGTAATTTTTTTTCCAAATTTCTGAAACAATCTCTTTCCACTTATGACCTCCCGAAGCTTTTGGTATGGTTGGTGTCCCTTCCCTCTCCATTGCATGCGTTTCAACCAGTATTTTTTCATAATTTTTCATGTCCTCGTCTGTTACCTTTTTTGTATCAGGTACATTTTTTGTGATCAACTCCCAAAGACCTGGCGTCCCCTCATACTTTTCTCCGTCAATAATAACGTCGTTTTCATCGATGGTTACTTCTTCTTTACCGATAAACATTTTTCCTGGTTCTTCTTTTACGTGAATTCCAAACTTTTTGTCTGCACTATTTTTAACTGTTGCGTAAGTGAATAAATATTTCATTGCAATATTTCCAACATTCATTTTTCCAAAAGTTTTTACAAAAGTTTTTTCATCGCTTTCTGGATAAGTCAAAGCCAGTGGAGTATTTTCAACCTCTTTGTATGCGATGCTTTTTAGTTCGTTTTTTATATTTTCATTGCTTTCAATCAGAGGCTTAAAAAACTTGCTCAAATCAGTCTGATAATTTGCATCTGAAATGTTGGTGTTGAGACTTTCATTGTAAAGCTTTTCTCTATTAGCTTTATATTCTCTCAAAATCTCATCTCGCTTTTCAGGATCTTGTATTCTAAAAAAAGACATTTTTAGAATACGGAGAAAAAAACTTAAAACAAAAACTCGATTGCGTTTACGATTACGTTTACGATTTCTTTTTGATTCTTTGAATCTCATGGAAATCTAATTTTTCTTAAACAGGTTGTAGAATGCTTTTATCGCGTCTTCTCTTCCTTTTTGGATCAACGACTCTTTAGTCAATTCGTCAATGGCGCTTTTTGTCTTGGTTCGGATTTCTTCACTCATGGCTTTGAATTTTTGAAGCTCGCTGAGAATGAGTTCGTACTCGGAATCACTCACAAATCCATCCATAAGAGATTTTGAAATGTGGTCACTAATCGTATTCAATTTTGACTCGGAAAGAACTTTCAATTTTTCATGCTTTTCAGCCTTTATCATCATTTTTTTGTTCTGATGATTTCCGAAAATGGATAAAGCTCCCAATACAACAGCAACCCCTTCACACGCAATCGAAACTGGAGTGGCAACAACGGTTGATAAAAGTGCAATCCCTGTAACCCCTAAACCAATGCATACCGTTTGCAATCCGTCGTCGGTGAAACGAATTATTTTTGCCGCTCGATGGTATTTTTTACTCAAAGCCATTCGTTTCACTTTTTCATCCTCTATTTCTTTTTGGATCTCACTGATTTTTTGAAGTCGATATAAATGCCCTCCATCTGATGGTGCCGTTGGAAGAACTGGATAAATTTTTTCAGTGTTTTTGATTATCTCCATCTTTTTAACAAAGGCACATTTTTTTTAATTCGAATCGATGTAGTTTATTTTACAAAGCTTTTCACCTTTTTTAACGGTGACTTCCTGGTTGTTATAATTGTGTATGGTCATAACTATGTCATCCACAGACTCGGAAAAAATAGCATCGTTTTTGAAATAATTCAATTGGTTGCTTATTTTATCCATAAAAGTGACGACAGCAATTCCTTTGTCTAATTGTAAACCTACAGACAACGATATCTGCTTGTGAGATAAAGGAAGAAATTTAATGTCTTGTTGAGCAAAAATCTCGTGCTGTCTGTTGGTGTTGAAATACGTGGGATAATCCAACTTTTTCTTTGTTACAATAATGTTTTTCGTATTTTTTCGTTCCAACTCTTTGATTCTATCCTCTAAATGACTCAGTTGGAAATTAAAATTGTGAATCTCTACTGAGGCGCTGTTTTTAAGCAACTTGTGTGGGGCATGCATTTTTTAATATGAAAATAAAATGTTTTAAGTCGTTTTATTTTCAGTTTTTTGTGCTTTTACATTTCCTCGTCTAATTCTTTTACCTCTAAATCCAAGTCTTCACACATCATGATGCTATGAGGCAAAGATGCATTTTTCACGATGACTGCCTCGACCAGTTTAACTTGAATAGACACAATCGAAGGACCAATATACACCCCCTCAATTCTAAGTCCTCCAATAGCGTAACATCGTTGGTTGATAAAATCATGTCCAGAAGAGTTGACCAAATTTTTATTACTACGTTCTCCTTTGACTCCATTTTTTATATCAAGAGCTGTTTTCCTTCTATGAAATGTAGAAGTAATTAATATTTCGTCTTCATTCTTCGAATTTTTAGTTATATACATTTTAGCATAAAACACTGGCGCTGCTTCAGGATGATCAGGCTTATATTTTAAAATACTCAATTCGTCTGAATTAATTTGCTTTTTTCTTCCTCCTTTTTTAAGTTTTGCTGACAATTTATCTACTTCACCTCTAATAAACAAAGTAATCTTTTCCATTGTACTAATAAAATTTGCTTCTTCTTCAGTTTTACCCTTTTTAGCATCAAAGCAAACAAAGGACATGGAATACCCAGTCAATTTTTGTGTTGCCGGATCTTTATTCTCACACACACCATACGAAAATAATATAGGTGTTCGTAATACAAGAGGACCATCTCCACTTGGATAAGAATATTTTACTGGTACTTTTTGATAGACTACTGGTTTTGTCGCTGCGTAAATTTCTCCAACTGATAATTTGCTCTCATCAAAATTTCCAATTGTAATAAAATTCATTTCTTTTCTATATACAAGATTTTTATTTAACTCAAAATAAAAATTTTTTTCACTTCTTTATTATCCTAACCTTTTGACTAAGGAATTAACTTTATCATCATTTGAATTATTTCACTCATTTTACGACAGCAAAACTTTAAGTTATTCTTGGTTGTTCTCAATTTCATATTTTCTCTATTCCAACGATATTCATCTTTTACTTCTAAATAATCATCAACCAATTTTACTTCTAAATAATTCATCTTTTTAAGGATATCATTCATATCATCTAAATTCTCTGCTTCATACATACTACAACGTAATTCATTCAACAACAATTGATACCTAGACATGAACATATGCAAATCATTATCTCTCATGCGCTTATACATAGCAATTTCAGACACATTTATTAATTCAATCATCGCATTCATTTCTTTTCTATATACAAGATTTTATTTAACTCAAAATCAAAAATTTTTTTCTTGCCATACAAAACGACTATTTTTGCAAACGTATCAATTCTTCATTATCCACCCACGAGTTGAATGAATCTGGATATCCTTTCCATTTGACTAAAGATCTGTTCTTTTGCTTTCGAATGACTTTTTCAATTCTAAATATGTCTTGATTGGTCTTTTGCATTTCTTGTTCATAAAACGTACCTTTAATTTCTTCACCGTTAGCATCAGCGATTTTATACGTGGTTGGATTCGTATGCTGAACTTTTGACACGGTAAAAACCTCTTCAGTCCATCTCGGTGTATACCCCTTTTCAAAATGAGACTTCTTTTTTACGATCCTCACTTTGTCTCCCATTGAAAATTTTGGTTCTGCTCTTTCTGTTTGCGTCTTTCCATTCAGGTTCATCCAAACCCTATATTTATTCTTTTTATCCCTGGCTTCCACTGGTGTCATTTTAATGGAAGAGTGTTTTGTGTGGTTGTAGTTATCAACCATTTCATCTAATACGTCAATGTATTTATTGGTATTGTTGGATGAAAAATATTTAAACATTCTCTCTTTCATCGTTCTGTTCCATCGCTCAACAACAGAACTTTTTTCCTCGTTTTCAGTGGAGTATAATTGCACGCCTAGAGCTTGTACATGCTTGTTATAAAACTCTTTACCTTTATCCACCCACATCTTTGTACACCTTCTCTCCTCAAATATTTTGCTTAGAGCGTTAGCTACATCAACTCCAGTTTTACTCTTTAACGGAACAATCCATCCATACTTTGAAAACACGTCGATCACCATGAGCAAATATTTTACCCCGTTGTTGAATTTTGAAAACGATTGCATGTCAACCAAATCTGCAGCCCATATTTCATCCATGTCGTTCACAAACACTTTTCTTCTTTTAAAATGATGAATGACTGGTTTATGAAGCTCGTTTGCAAGCTGATCCGTCCATTTCAGGTTCTCCGGTGCTTTTTTTTAACAGATACACCTAGGCCGAATTTAGCTTTGGCTTTGATGATGGGAGTGATCAGTTTTCTTTCGTTTATCTCTTTTTGAGTAGGGTTTGGAATGGAGTTCATTTCTTCAAGCATCATTTGATCTGCCAAATTTCTGCTTTGAACGTCGTTTAAATATTTATAAGCTAAATCGTGATGGTATGCTGCATTGTCCACTCGATCTACCGGTTTGCTCCACTCTTGATACATATCGGTAGATGTGAGTCTTTTGTCCAAGTTTGTGCCAGGTCCTGCAAAATTCATTCCTGGAATGTGCATTTCTCCTGGAAATTTTGCCCATGGAAGCTTTATTTTTTTTGAAAAATTGTTAATCGATTCCACCAAGTCTCCTCCTTTTGCCGTATGCGTATGCGAAGAAACAAACTTACATTTGGTCGTTCCGCAAACGTTACAAACCCCTTTAACCATATGCCGGTTGTTTTTTGTGATTTCGTTTCTCAAATGATCCGTTTCTGTTTTCCTTTTACATTTAACACAGTACATTTTATTTAAAAAAAAATATTTTTAAACTAAAAATGGAAGTGATTGATTTGTCATGGAATGTAAATAAATGCAAAAGGAAAAACAGCAAGCTTTTACCGAGAAGCATTCGAGGAATCATCGTTGGGAAATCCGGATGTGGAAAAACAACGTTGCTTCTCAATTTATTGCTCAGGCCTGGATGGTTGGATTATAACCATTTGCAAGTTTTTGGAAAATCTCTTTTTCAACCAGAATATAAAATACTCAAAAACTCGTTCGAGAAGAAATTGCCAAAGGAAGTTATTCTTAATTTGTTTAACATTCAAAGCAAAATTGAGGAATTTAACGTAAGCCCTGAATGCGTTATTGATGAAATTTCAAAAAAATGGGATAACACAGAAGATATGGAGTGTGAATTTTTTGAAACAGCCGACGATGTGCCTAATCCTGAAGATCTTGACTCATCCAAAAACAATTTAATGATCTTTGACGATTTGCAATTGACTAAACAAAACAAATGTGAAAAATATTACATCCGAGGAAGACACTCTAAAGTCGACTGCTTTTACCTCGCTCAAAATTATTTCATGCTCCCAAGACAAACGATCAGAGAAAATGCTAACTTTATCTGCCTCTTTCCTCAAGACTTAAAAAACATTAACCACATTTATCAAGATCACGTTTCGAGCGATATGGGAAAAAAAGAGTTTGAAAAGTTTTGCAAACATTGTTGGTCTGAACCTCACGGATTTGCGGTGATTGATTTGTCGTCAAAAAAAGACAATGGAAAATATCGAAGCGGATTTGACACTTTTTATTTTCCAAAAGAAGCCATTTAAGAAATCGTAGATTTCAATGAATCCAAAGGATTTAAAAAAATTCTTCGAATTTTTCACGGATCTTAAAAGATCTAAAAAAAATGTTACATAATAAAAAATGTCAAGCATAATCATCGACGTGGATGGAAATTCCAACGTAATCATAACAGAATTTTTAGACAAAATCGTTTTTGACAAAGGAAAAACTTATGAAATGGCTTTTTTTGGGCTTGAGACGTACAACAGCTTTCCAAACATCATCAGCAAAAACAATTCTTTCCGGTATAGCATGAACAATGGAGCTCATTGGGAAAACGTCGTCATTCCAGACGGGAGCTACGACATCAAAGACATCAACAATTATTTGCAAAAGACCGTCTCAAACACAATAAAAAATTATGCGACTCAAAGCGCCAGCTACGTCACAGCAAATAAAATCAGCTACTCTCCCGATAACATAAAAATAGAAGCCAATTTAAACACTTTAAAATCAAGCATCACACTTGGAATGAATTATTTGATGGATTTGAACGTGGATAACAGCATCGCCCCACTTTTAGGATTTACAAAAAGACAATTGGACTCCAATTCGACATACGAGTCTGACGATATTGTTAGAATTTCAAGCATCAACACGATCAGAATCCTCAACAACGTCATCGGGTCTGCTTACGTCAACGGAACCCCGCTCAATTGCATCTACTCTTTTTATCCAGCTGTTGGTCCTGGTTTTAAAATCATCGAAAGACCCACTCATTTGACTTTCCTCCCTGTTAAGGTTCCAGAAATTTCCACAATGATCACTCGCGTTGTTGATCAAAATGGAAATTTGGTTGATTTTCGTGGAGAGGACATTACAATCCGTTATCTCATTCGAGAAGTGAAATAAATATTTTTTCTCACATTTAAAAATGAGCAAATATGTTAGTGTTAAATTAAATGTGTCTCAGGGACAGGTTGAAAAAATAAAAAAATCAATGATAGCAGGTAAACCTGTGAGCATCCGTATTTCAAAAGATGATTTTAATGGAAACGACGTTTTACTTGTAACACAAAATCAACATCGAAAACTTTTGGACGCTCTCCATCGAGGAGTTGGAGTCACCATTAAAATGAGCAAAACCCAATTGGAGCATAACGCAAATGTGAAAGGAGGATTTATTGGAGCTCTTCTACCTTTATTAGGTATGCTGGGTAGTACACTTGCAACAAGAGTAGTTCCAGCTCTTGCCACCGGATTGTTAGCAGGCGTAGGATCTTCTGCAGGTTCTGCTATGGTTGATAAAATTGCAGGAAGAGGTATCGTTTATTTGAAAAAGAATGGAAATGGAATGAAAATGGGAACGCACAGAGGAAACGGATTATTTTTAACACCCTGGCCTAAAGGAGGATCATTCAAAGACGGAGTTTACGTTAAAAGCGGAAAAGGATATGAATCTATCGGAGCTGGATTGCTTCTCGGACCAAACTCACCCTTTAATAGCATTCCCTTTTTAGGCGCTATTCTATGAATAAACTCTTGTAAAAATTCGAAGAATTTCCATTGATCCGCAAACGGATCTAAATTGTACAAAGAAAAAAAACTTTTTAAAATGATATAAATAAATTTTTTCTTGCTATAAAAAATGACATACTCCTTTAAATATTTTGATAAAGAATCAAACAGCTACCATACATACAGCTCCGAAAATTATGATCAATATATCAGAAAACGTATTCATCTTGATAAAGATTCCAAAGCAGTTTGTAGAGAGTTTAAAGCATATCTACGGTATAAAAAATTGTTAAAAGAAATAGAAAAATTAAATGAACTAAAAAAAGGTAAAATAGAGTCGTGGAAATATGATCAAATGCGCAAAATGAGAATTGAAGAAAAAGAACAAAATTTAAATTATCAAAAACAAATGCTAGCAAGACATTATAAATATATAATTAAAAAACCTGCCCCGTCTGAACTCTTAGATTCACATTAAAAACTATTTTATATATTTTCAGATATATAAAATTTACTCTTTACTACACCGAAGAAATCAACATGCGCAAAGAATTAGAGAAACGCGAAGAGAAAAATATAAACATCTTTTTCCATACTTGAACTACAAAGAATAAATTAAGTCATTCACAACCTTTTTTTTCATTATGTCATCTCATTATGAAAATCCACAAAAATGGAAATACGCAAAAATACCCATGAGCATGCGCAAAAAAAAAATAGCCATGAGCATGCGCAAAAATGCTCATGAGCCAGAACCCGCATTTTGTAGTAGTCTGCGCACATCTAATTTTACAAAAAAAATGCCGAATACAGCAAAAAACCACCAAGACTGCAGGAAAACTGTCTGTTTTCTTTGCTTCAGTAAATGTCAGAGGGAACTGACACCTTTCCTAAAAGAAAAATGCCAAACAATACTCAATGAGAGGATCGATTTTAGTAATGACAAAGTTCCACTTGGAATTTGTGAAAAGTGTCGTTCTTGTTTAAGAAGAAAGGATTCTGGAGAACACATCAATCTCCCATCACTTTACAATTTTGAGACTAAAAATTCGATCTCAAACTAGAGACACACAATGTGACTGTTTGATTTGTTCTGTTGGAAAACTGAGAAATAATGCTCAACAGAAAACTCAGCTTTTGCAGAGCTCAGCACAAAATACTCCATCTTCAACTGTCCAAAAACGATGCTCTGACTGTTTTTCAATTATTGGAAGAGGATTACCTCATCATTGCACAAAGGGCACTTTGCGAAATAACCTTGTTGCTGTTGCAACCAAGGATCCTGTTGCATCTGAAAGAGTTGCTGCTCTTGTTGTTTCAAGTAAGGATTCTTCTCCACATGGCACTGTTCGATTGAGTCAACCACAAGGTGGAAGAATGCTTCCAATAATGCCAGGTAAAAGTTTAACTTTCATGAAAAGATATTTTAGAAATTTCGAAATTAAACAATATCTGCATTTATTTTAGGTTCCTCATCAGCTAGAAAACTATTTCCTTCAAACCCATCAATTAGTATAAAAGAACTTGTTCAAGTTCAGGCAAACACAGGGCTTTCAAACAATGGCATCAAGAGACTAGCTGCTACAATTAATCAGTCAACTTCACAACATATTGTTGAGAAAAACTATGCTGTAAAATTTGATGCAGTTAGTAAGCAGCTTTCTCACCATTTCACGAGTTCATTGATTAAAGATCATGCTGGATGTGGAAGGACTGTCATTCATTGCAAGGACTTCAAAGAGCTTAAAAATGAACTCATTTCTATGAGAAGCACATCAAACAATCATATTGTGAAAGTTGGAATTGACGGTGGGGGAGGATTCCTGAAAGTAAGCCTTGGAATTATTGAATTAAATCGTGAACCTAACACTCCCCCAGCAAAACTCAATTGCACAAACAAGTTTTTCAAGGACACTGGAGTTAAGCGGCAACTTATTATTGCTGTCTCTGAGGACCTGCAAGAAAACTACTCAAATGTGTTTCAAATTTTCGAATTGATCACTATGAGAGACCAAGATTTTGTTTTGTCCTGTGACCTAAAACTGGCAAATATAATTTGTGGTCTCCAAGCACACTCAAGTGCACACCCCTGCACCTGGTGTGAGTCAAGTGCAAAGGACCTTTTAAATCAAGGAAAATTAAGAACTTTCCAATCTCTTGATCAGAATGTCTCACTTTTCAATGCAGCAGGATCAAACATCAAAAGAGCTCGTGATTACATGAATGTTGTTCATTCTCCTGTATTTGATCTTGCTGGTGGCACATTAGTTTTGGACTTCATACCGCCAATGGAGTTGCATCTCCTTATTGGTGTTTTCAATCATCTCTTTGCTGCCCTACTAAAAGTTTTCCCTCAAGGAACTCTTTGGACTGATTCACTGCACATTAAACAACAGCCTTATCATGGAGGGCATTTTGCAGGAAATGAGTGCAGGAAGCTGCTAAAAAATATTGATCTTCTTCAATCTATTGTCGAGAAACACTCATGCTATGCTGCAATACCATTAGTTGATGTATTTCGAAAATTCAATGCAGTAGTGTCTGCCTGTTTTGGATGCGTTCTTGATCCAAGTTATGTACAAAAAATTGAAGCTTTCAGAGTGGCTTATGTGGCACTGCAAAATGTTTCTGTGACACCCAAGGTTCATGCTGCATTTTTTCATGTGAAAGATTTCATTGACAAACACGGCCAAGCTCTCGGACTTTACTCAGAACAAGCAACAGAGGCAATGCATCACAACTTTCAAGTGCATTGGCAAAGGTACAAACGACCTAACCATCATCCTGAATACAGTAAAAAGTTGCAATGCTGCCTTGTGGACTTTAATAGTAAACATTGCTTGTGAAAAGAGCCATTTTAGAATGATTTTTTCTTGTATTTGAATATTTATTTTAAAGCATAACTTTCATTTTAGATACACGATAAACTCTCAGAATATGTCTTTTTGTTTCCCTAGTTCATATTTATAGGAATAACCTGTATTTTGTACTATATTCTGTCGGTTTTTGACGGAAAACTCGAAAATTATGGTTTATGTCGGTTAAAACTGAAATTTGGCTTCTAAAAAAAAAAAAAAAATCTTGTCGGTAAAATTTGTTTTTTTCATTTTCACCCCCCCCCCCCACGTCTTTGTCGTTCGGTACGGCCCTGTCAATAACTTGCCAGGACGTTGTAATCTGATTTTAATACTTATATCCAAATGATCCCCATAATGTGGGCTATTATTCCACAAAAGGGTTTCCTCGGGTCAGAAAGTCAAGGTTAGAACCCATTTTATAACACTGTGGTAAAAATGGAGAACTTTTAATCTAAGTTAAAGTCTATATTTACTTTGAAGATAATCTTGTAACTTTATATATTTTTTGAATTTGAGTTTTTTACTTGTATCTTGAATTTGAGTTTTTTACTTGTATGACTTGTTTCAACATATCAAATATAGTTTCAAGAAACATTTTTATCATCATATGCTACATAGAAATTTGTTTAAATGTTTTAATTTGAATAATGATTTACTATTCAAGAGGTGCTAGATATTTTAAAAAATAGCATTACTTAACAACTTCAATGTTTCCTGTATAATATACAAGTAACATTTACTTAAACATTATAGGGAACGTAATGTGGTAATTGTCAAAGAAGTTATAACATAAAATGTTAAACAGTGTAAAGTGAAAAATGATACAGAGTACTTAAAAATGTTTCTGATATATATTAATGATTTTAAAAACAACAACAACAACAAAAAGGTTAGATCTTATCCCGAATATACGTGAATTAGGAGTGCATAAATTACCATTTTGGAAGGATTTACTTAAGGAAACCAAATAAAACTGAAGAAATTAGCAAATAAACTGAAGAAATTAGAAGAAACTGAAGAAATTAGCAAATAAAAATAAAAAAATTAGAACATAAACTAATGCTACTTTAGATAGATTTATTACAAAAGTGAAGAAAAAAACTAAAACAATGTGGTAGAAATTATGATTCTTTTATAGAAAAAGAAGACCAATGGCTTTAAGAAAATCTTATGACCAATAAAAGTAGCCATTTTGGTTCTGGAAAACCCCATAAACAATGGGTGGTCCTTGGAGAGCAAAGGAAAAGAGAAAAAATAAAATAACTAGGTATTGAACATCATGCTCTATTTTTATTCTCTGCAAAAAGTACACTTTTTAAAAAAAGTCAAACGTTTTATTGATCAAAAAAGTTGAAGACACTTTGGATAAAATCTTTCCCTTAAATATGAGTGTAAAACAAACTCTTGCATTAGAAGTGAATACTGACCTCGGCGGTAAACAATATTAAATGATCAGAAACTTAGCCATTGGACATATATTTATCCACTTCTTACACGATATTTTAGCGGAAAAAGTTAAATACTATCCCAAAAATATTTTTTTCCCCCTGATTTCAGTTGCTACCATTAACTTTTATAAAGCTGTGTTTATGTAGATGGTATAACAATATCAATAATAGAAGCTGAAATAAATAATGGTAATTGTGTCAGAAATTCATCATTTAAATTTCACATTAAAGATTAACTAGTATATTCGTTATGTCTCGTTATGTCTCGTTATGTCTCGTTAAAAAGATGTAAATTCCGGGAAATTGTAAAGCTCCTTTTTTGTCCGGGACATCTCGTCTCGTCTCGGTATCGTCCCGGATTTCGACTGAAAATTGAAAATTGTCTCGATGTTTGTCGCTAATCGGGACAAAGCTTTTAGGATCGTCTCGTCTCGTCTCGATTTAAAAAAATAACGAGACGCAGACCCTTAATTTTTAAAGTCGACTAAAAGTCGATTTAGTCAAAATATTTGAATAAAATTTTTTTTTATAACCATATATATTAATGTTGCTTGACAATTTATCTTTTAGACGCTATGAAAAAACTAGAACTTAAAGAGAGTAAACACAAAAACTAGATGGTATGTAATACTGTTATAAAAGTACAAGCTGTTGTAGTAAAAAGAGCGCTTCTTTAACTCGATTTTAATTCATCTAATCGGGAAAGCAAAATAGTATCGAAAAATAAATGATCGAAAAAATGATTAATATCGAAAAATAACTGACCGAAACCCATTTTAATGATTAAGATCGAAAATGTGAGTTTCAGATTAATATCGAAAAGTTTTTATATTGAAATTCACAAATGCGGAACAATATCGAAAACAATAAAAACGGAATAAGATCGAAAAACTTATTTTAAAGATTAACATCGAAAATGTGATTTTCTGAATAATAAATGAACAGTGTAATTTGCACGCACAATAAACAGTTTAATTAATTTGCACGTGCAATGAAAACCAATTAGATTGAAAACTTGAAATTTAAGAAAATTTTAAGAAACTCAATATTCCAAAATGTCGTTAGAGAGCTCATCAAAAAGTTATAATGAGACTGGAGAAAGAAAAAATTCAAAAGTTTTTTGGTCTGGTGATATTGGATACACTAAAGATAAACTTTATAAAGATAAACTGCATCTTAAGTGTCGTTTTTTTTACTAGAATGAACTGCAAAGGCAGAGCTTTTATTCATGAAGATAAACTTCTGGTTACAACTGTTCACAGTTGCTGTTCAAGAGAAACAGACTTTGAAGTGCTGCTTGCTAAAAGTACCATGAAGAAAAAAGCAGAAGCAACATTTGAAGACCTGCACTCAATTTTTCAAAACACTGTGAGTGAGTTTCCTGCAGTTGTTTCTGAATCTATTCGTTTTCCTCAAATTATCCCAAGTCTTCAGAAAAGGAGAAGGCTAAATGAGCCCTTAAACCCAAAATCACCAAAAGAAGCTGCTGAAGTTCTGAATGAATGTCATCGCTATGGAGACATTTTTTTTGGGATCAGTTGCAGAACAGGACAACGTAGCATTGCTCTTTGGGCATATCCTAGTTATCAACAAGGCGAAATTGGCCAAAGTGTGTTTTGTTGATGGAACATTCAGGTATTTATAAATGTATGCATTTTACTTGTTCAAAGAAAAAATCTAGGGGGCTGTCCATTAATTACGTCAACAAACTTTTGGCAATTTTTACCCCCCCCCCCCCCTTTCACTCTTGTTAACGATTTGTCAAATTTCCAGAGACACCCACCACCCACTCCTCTAAAATAACGTCAATTTTTGATAACTCCTCCCCCCCTACCTAAATAAAGACGCTACGCTACAAACGCAGCCTAATTTTTCTTTTTTTGAGTAATGAAATTAAAAAAAATAAAGTAACATAGTTGACGTCAACTTTATTTGACCTCCTCCCCTCACCTTTATCAACAATTGCCAAAAAAGTTCAGAACCCTCCTCTGTTTTGTTGATGTAATTAATGGACAGCCCCTAGACGAAAAAAGTGATATACTAAAAACGTAAGGTAGAACACTTTTATTTACAGTTGTAAGTTAAAGTTACAACTATTGTACTTCCAGCATGACACCACGCATGGAGGAAAGCAAGTGGTGTCAGCTCTTGATATTTTCTGTTGAGTATTCAGCAGTGCTTGAAGATCCAATTCCAGATGAGGATCAGATGAGTTTTGATTCTGATAACCCTCACATTTGGGGCACATCTGTTCCAGCTGTATGTGCTTTAATGACATCCAAATCAGAGGCTGTATATAAGCTTGGTTTTTCCAAAATAAAAGAAGTTTTAGATTTTTTCTCCAGCCATCATTATGTCAGATTTTGAACGAGGAGTACAGAATGCTCTAAGAACAACTTGGAGTGAAAGTATGGTGAATGGTTGCAGCTATAAGTTATTAATTTGTTATTACTTTGTCCCAGTTTCCAAATTATCAAAGTTTCTCATAGTTTGTTATCAATTAATGATCTCCTTTAAATCCTTATCTTTAAGTTTCATTTTGAAAATGCAATCACCAAGCAATTAGCAATTCTTGGTCTTCAAAGGAATACCGCCACCAAATTCAAATAAAGAAGTGGGCACGAAAAGTTATGGCACTTTGTCTCCTTCCTGCAAACAAGATCTTGGTTGCTTGGGGATCTCGAGTTATTGAGATTGCAACATTTAGTGGCGAAATCAAAAGCAAACTACTTGCTTTTAAAAGGTATTTTGAGAGGTATTGGCTCAATATAGTGAACCCAGAAGGATTCAGTGTTTATGGCTTGAATCACAAAACCAATAACAATGCAGAAGGTCTCAATAGACGTCTGAAAACAAATATGGGTAATCAACATAGAGGATTTTGGCAGTTTATGGAATTGCTTAATCAGCATGTAATAGTGCATACAATTCAAAAGCTTCAACAGCTTGCCTGCAATCAGCCAGTCCGCCGTGACCAACGCGACTATAACGCAATTGAAAAAATGCGTTGTTTTAAGAAAAACCTTCGAGACGGAGTTTGGACAACTGAGAGATCCCTATCAACAGTATCATATCTCTTTCAAAACTTCAAAGCTATGTAAGATAATTTTCCAAGTTTTTGTAAAACACTTTTTATTTATCAACCTTCTTTAACTTTTTTACCAAATTAATCAACTTAACTTTGTTTGATAATCTGTCTTTTTCTATGAAATATGGAAAATTTTATTTGAAGTATTTAAACAATTTTAGTGCTTTGGATGAAAACTCAATGGACGAGCTTGGTGAGAATCTTCCTTTACCAACTTCCACTTCAACAGAGTCACCGAAGTGCATTATTTGCACCGTCAATAAAAGAAATGCATTGGTAATGCCTTGCAGACATTTTTTGTTTTGTCAGCCATGCATTCAACAAGTCCAGGAAAGCAATACACCTCATTGTCCCACTTGCCGAGGACCAATATCATCCATAATTGAACCTTTTCAATGATTCAGTAAAAGTTTCCCCTTTGCCTACATTTTGAACACTAGAATGTCACACAATTGTTCAAATTTATTAGAATAAATTTATTATATAAAAACGGTGTTAAATTATTCCCAATTACTCTTACTCCGCCTAGGATAAAAAACAATCATAACGTAATTTTTTCACAATTTCGATATTATTCCGGAAAGTTCGTTTTCGATATTGTTCCTTTTTTCACAATTTTGATCTAATTCCGTTTTTTAAATTTTCGATACTATTCCTTTTTTTACAATTTCGATATTAATCCGGTAAGTCCCTTTTCGTATTATTCTCTTTTGAACTATTTTGAGATTATTCTGCTTTTCTGATTTTCGATACTATTCCATTTTTAACAACTTCGATGTATTCTCTTTTTCGATATTATTCCGAAAAGTCCCATTTCGATATTATTCCTTTTTTCACAATTTCGAGATTATTCTGTTTTTCGGGTTTTCGATACAACTCCTTTTTTTACAATTTCAATCTTATTCTCAATTTCGATGTTATTCCAGAAAGTCACTTTTCGAGATTAATCATTTTGACTGTTTTCGATACTGTTACTGCTAGCCATCTAATCTTTTAAATGAATTAAAATCGATTAATCAAACAAAGTAAAACGGAAATTACAATCACAAAGTTAAAAAAAAACAAACTCAGATGAGCATTATTTATCATTTTTCACAACAATTAAAGCAAAAAATTGACAAAAAGTTTTATTAATAAAGAAAAGGTCGGAGCAGATGGGGCGGCTAAACTTTTTTTGGGATGGCAGATTTGTAAAATGTTTTCGCATCCTTAATTGAATACCATAACACATTACTTAAAATTTTGTTTTAAAAAGCATCAACTGGTTACTATAATGAGAAAAAAGGGAACATTAATGAAGTGCTGGTTCTTACGCATGGCTCAATCTTTATAAATAACTTATCTTTACAAGATAAACAAATTATAAAATATCTCTTTACTAATTGACCAGCATCATAATAATATTAGAGATTGATAAAATTAAATCAAGTGAAAAAATTGAAATATAGTTTTTAGGATAATTGCCCTACTAAATCGACTTTTAGTCGATTAGTAGTATACCCTTAGTCGATTAAATCGACTGTTCGAATTTTCAAAGTCGACTAATTTCGACTTTCGACTAGTCGACTTTTAGTCGATTTAGTCGAAGTCGATAACAACACTATTATTCCAAATGTCGCCATACAATATTTTCTGTAATCTTTCAGTTATAGTTTTACTATAAATTTCCACGAAACAACATTTCTTGTGTTTTATGTGGCGTGTAAGGCTACCTATAAAACTGTTAATGTCCTCCTTGATTAAAACCCAGACTCTTAATGAACAACTAATGATTAAGTTTCAGTTTCCTCTTTTTTGAAATCTTACTATTTTTATACTGTTCCGTTATCATTGAATTCAGCAAGTATTATTACAACCAATATATCCTTTTAAATTGCACATTATAAGGAGGACTTTAATTATGACTGTAACTCTAGTGAAAGATTTCTTTACAGAAAAAATGATTATTCGATTACAAACGCAGTATATTAACTCTTGAACCGAACAGCGCTCTAAAAAACATGAAAGGAGAATTGTATGTAAATCCTCCCACGAATATATCGAGGTCGTTACTACTAAACGGAAACTGTTGCAGTACAGTTCTGAATAAACAAAAACAATACCCTTTAAAGTTCTCTGAAAATCATTGTTTCTATTATAAAGTCACTTTAACAACCTTAAATATAGTTCTGTTTTAAGCATTTGTAACCTAAAAATTTACCTTTTCGTCTATTTTGTCGCTATGTTGATTTTTTTTTCAAATTTTAATGTGTATGGTGAAAACATTACTTTTTTTAGGGTTCCTTAATGTTTTGATTTGCTCAAACTTACCTTTAAAACAAAAACTCAAAAAAAAATTAAAAACAAAAAAAAGACCTTTTTTTTACATATAAACTTATTTCGCTTTAAAGCATTTTCTCGTCAGAGGCGAGAATATGAATTTATCAAGTGTGAAACCATACCAACTAATATTCAAATTCAACTTTGCCTTGGATCAGGTTTGAACCATGTTCTTAAGGCTTTACTAAATAGCACAAATGAACAATTCCCAACTATTTCTCGAATGTTACAAAAACGTGGAACAAAAAGATTTCCCATCTAACAAATTTTTTGCAATCTTTGATATTACTTTTAAAAATGGGATCGGCAAAAATAATTTGCAACTAAATTGTTTGTTTATTATTATTATACCAAAAAGAAAAATCATGCTGGCTCTAATCTTCATGGATTTCGCATTGTTATTTCAAATCTCTGGCTATATTTGTTATAAACGGCTTCAACCATTTTTTAATGGTATTGCACTGAAGAAGACAAGAAACACAAGTTCTACCAAGAGGTATGACCCACAAACTGAATTCTATATTCTACATATATTCACATGTTGAATACAACCATAAAACCAGTTAACAATAGATATGGCACTCCACAAACAACGTAGACAGCCAACTAGAAATGCCTTTAATTCTCTTTATTTAAAAACTTTCCTGAATGATAAAGCACCACGTGTCGGCGAGGTGATGGAAAATGAGATTGAGGAAGATGGGCGGAATGTTTCGCTCATACTCGTGGCCGAAATTGAAAAGAAAGCCCATGGTCTTGCGAATGTCTACGACGGTGCTAATGGTGACGGTCGGATAGAAAATGATGCAAAGCAGACTATTTAACTCAAGAGTGAGGCTATGCCAATTCTCAATAAATTCGCCTCCTTACATTCCAATCGCTCCGTAATTATTATCAAGAATATGGATAATAGATGCTTCTAGTGGGCTATCCTATCCACAAAACATCCAGCAGACTCCCACACTGACTGCAATACCAAGTATAAGTGGCATCTGGGAGTAAGGTATAGCGGTAGTGCTACTGAACTTTCGAACCCTCATTAAATACCGCGTTTTTACCACCGACAATATTTTTTTGTTTACAATACCGTACTTTCAAAAAAAAATTTAACTACCGTCACTACCGAGATATATTTCGGCATTTCATTCTACTACCGTCACATTAAAAAGTTTATTAAGCATTAATTCCCCATTTTATCAAAAATAGTTATTAAAATTTTTATTAAACGTTATATAGTAGAATCTCTCTAATTCGAATTTAATGGGGAAAAATAAAAGTTCAAATTAGACAGATTTTCGAATTATAGAAAGTTGATTTTTCTTAAACGCATTTTACGGTGACTTTGCATTAAATCGAATTACGGAGGTTTTCGAATTATGGAGATTCGAATTAGAGAGATTGTACTGTATTAAAAGAAAGTTTTTAAAAATTAATTTTAATTAATTTGAGGATTGTTATAACGAGATTCAAATATATATATATATTTATATATATTTTCAAGCTGGAAATATTGTCTGTTGCAAAAAACTCTTCTAAAGTCAGAAACAGTGGAAAAGCTTGTTTACATTAAAGAAAATATCTCAAGAGTAACAATTAAAAAATGGAAAGTTGAAGAAGATATTCTTAATTCTGAAATCGATTTCAAGGTCTGTATTCCAGACCTTGAAATCGATTTCAGAATATATTCAGTTTGAAATAAAATATATAATAGAACAAAGCGGCAAAACTTTTTTTCATACCGAACAATACCGATTATTGTTTACTACTGAATCTTAACAAGACCTAAAACATATACTAGCGTTAGTAATACAGATAAACAGTAGTAGACATGCTTAACACCGATGCTCTCGTCACTCCCGACTTTTACTTTTACCGCATTCCCTTATCTGGGAGAGTTGGACTTTACTGATATTGATATTCCGGTGAAGGTCAGCGATCTCTCAAAACTTGAGCGTCTGAACCTGGCGCTCTCGGTCAATGTCTTCGATTGAAAAAGTGAGTTATACTCAATCCATCTCAGCAAGCAGGAAGGCTTTGCAATTGACCTTTTACTCAAAGTAGATAAGACTGATCCAGAAAAAAGCTTATTATGTTTGGATCAAGGACCTAGGATGAATGTGTCATTACATGAGTAAACATCAAGACTTAAAGCACTCTTGTTATCAATGTCTGCATGCGTTCTCAAGAGCTGATCTTCTGAAAGCCAACCAAATTGACTGCCTAGGGATAGGGTAGAAACATCTGAGGACAATGTTGCCGGAGGCTGGTAAAAGTATGTCCGGTTTTACCACCAAGCACAAGCAGACGCGGGTGTCTCTCATTATCTATGCCAATTTCAAGTGCCTGAACGTGCCCGTAGAAGGCGTTTCCGCCGACTCAGAAAAGAGCTTGACCCGCTTGGTTTCAAAGCAGGTTCCTTTCAGCTATTGCTTCGTGAGAGTAAGGAGTAACGGGCAAACTAGGGTCCTTTCTTATGTCGCGGCGAGGACGCGGTAGAGCACTTCTTGGATAGCCCTACGTTTGTTAGCAAAACATCCTGATCCAAAAAGATGCAGGCTAAACCGTTATCAAAAATACAGTAAACCACCAACTTTAATTTTATGAAAAGCTTACATAATTCTCTTTAGTGCCCTGGAGCCTCCATAATTATATTTTATGGAAATCCAATAGTTATAATTTATGGGAAAGTCCAGTATTATCAATATCAGTAAACAATTTTTTATCTTTTTCAATTTCTATTATTACTTTGTTCTTTATTGTTTTAAACAAAATTGTTCAAGAAGCAATCTTAAGGAATATTATATACAACTGTTAAATGTAGTTATAAATAACTATAGCCATCTAATAAATTCTTTCTGTTGCTTTTTTTAAAAAAATGTCAAAAGTAGTATATATTTGCGGATCCTGGGACATTGATACCGTTATATATTGGGTGTGTTGATTATCGAAGATGGCATCTTTTTTAAAATTCTTATGATAAGAAGTATAAAAATAATCATGTTATTTGTGTACCTTTTAAGATGCCTAAAAATTCGAAGAATTTCCATTGTTTCAAATAAACTAAATTTTTTTAAGAAGTTAATTCAATTTTCTTAAGATGTGATTTAAAAATTTCTTTTCTTCTTAAAAAATATTTATAGCGCGAACAAAGAATGCAGGTGAAGTGAAAGCGTTGTTTGATCTTTTGTTCAAAAATATGAGGATGGTGTGTTTGCGAATAAGTAAAGAAGGTATAAGTGTGAGAACAAAAACAACGATAAATTTAATGTTTGAGGTGAATCTTTTTTCAGATCGTTTTGATGAGTACGTGTTTGAATTTGAGGAATCGTTGCATGTAGGTGTTGAGAGTTATGTGAGCAAGGTGTTTAAAACGGTGAAAAATGGAAGCTAGTTGACTTTGTCGATTTTGAGTGCGGGAAGTTTGGAAATCGCCGTGAGAACTTTAGACCAGTTTGCGTATAATATTAAGGTGGCGACGGAAAGCGTTCAAAACGTGAGTTTGAGTGAGCGCTATTCTTTTTGGTCAAAGAGAAGAGTTTCGGCTAGTAGGTTTAGCGAAATGTGTAAGATGGTAAAGCCGACATCGGAATTTAGAGTGTGTTTAGAGAAAGGGATGTTGATATTTTCAATGGAGACAAGCGGTGTTATTAGTGAGAGTTTTAAGTTTGGAGAAGACAGCGACGATAAGAAATTGGATTTGGTGCGTAAGTCTGATCAGTTGTATCGGGTTTCAAAAATCGTTTCTTTTTCGAGCGTGTTGGATGTGTATGTGGGAGAGACGTTAATGATTTCGTCTGAAGGAGAAATAGGAATGATAAAGGTGTATTTTCTATGATCCTACGGTAAATTCTTTATTCTTGTTGGATAAAAAATTTCTTTGATGAATTCTTTACAAAATGGAGCCTAAAATGGGTATGCTATTGAAGGGTGAATTGGGACCGAGCAGTAAGCCAAGACCGGAGAATTGTTCTTCTTCTTCAGAGCCAATACGATCGTATGCTTTTTTATTCTTGATGTAAAGCCCATCGCCTTGAGTGTTTCCATTCCAATGGTTTAGGTATATACCTGATCCTAATCTGGATATTTTTAGTCCTTTTCCGTCTTTTCTTAAGTAAACGATACCGCGTCCAGCGATTTTGTCGACCATGGCAGAACCGGCAGATGCTCCAACACCAGAGAGTAGTCCAGTGGCAATAGCAGGGACGACTTTTGTGGCGATGGTACTTCCGATCATACCTAGTAAAGATAAAAGGGCACCGATGAATCCACCTTCTACTTTTGCGTTGTGCATGAGTTGTTTTTTGCTGAGTTTGAGGGTGACGCCTTTTCCAGCTTTATAGGCTTTTGCAATTTGGTTGAGTTGGGTTTGCGTGACAGCAAGAACATGTTCGCCGTTCAAGTCTTGATGAGTGAGTTTTATACTGGTTGCAGTTTTATCATGCAACGCTTTTTTAATTTTGTCGGCTTGACCTTTCGAAATGTTGAGACTGATCTTTTGATACATTTTTAATAGAAAAGGAAATTTTTTTTCATCGACTGAAAGCGCTTCCGGAGAAAAGATCGTGTAGAGTGGATGAGATTTTTTCTCTGATGTGGTATCTGACAATGATGTCTTCTCCTCTAAAATCGATCAAGTGATCATCTTGATCAACGATTTGTGTTTCCATTCTTGAAATTTTGCTGACAACGATGGGAAGGTAAATCAAGTGAAAAGGTTTTTCAACAATTTTGGTTCCGGGTTCAACTTGTGGGTAAAAGGAGTAAATGTCGTTTGTTGTTCTTCCGTCTAAATAAGACGAGCCGATAATGTCGTTGGTGACTCGAATGACTGCAGTTTCTTCAATTCTCACGATGTTTTCAGACTCGTAAGTGTCGATGACGCTTGTGACTTTATTAGGGTCGACAGGGTCTTCTTTTTTTTCGACGTAGATGTATTAGTTTCTATCGAATCCGAGGAGCGAACCTATGCTGTTATTGACGTTGAAATCAACCCAGTATTTTGTCGTTGCTGTAGGCTTTCCAAATTTTAATACGGCTTTTAACGAAGACTCGTTTGCTGTAATGGTGACTCCGTCTACTCTGTACAAGTTTCCTGTTTGCTTTTGCATTTCATTTTGAAGGTACTCGTTGAGCTGGTTGATTTCGTAGGATCCTTCTTGAATGTAGATGGTGTAACTGTTCGATCCAGCGTTTGGGCTGTATCTGAAAACGTTATTTCTAGAGGTGATGTTGGGATAGCTTCGATAGGTTTCGAGTCCTACAAGAGCCATTTCGTACTGTTTGTTTAAATCCAGCTCGATAGGTCTTTCAAAGTATGTTTTGATGGAGCTGTTTGATACGGTGGGAAGATCTTTTTTAGATTTAGCAAGCAAATAAAATCCAGACATGTTTTTTATACGTTTGGAAAATAAAAATCGTCCAACCCGCTTCTGTACTTTCCATGGTCTTTTTTGGAGGACAAATCAATGACAGCAAATCCGTGAGGTTGAGAGCAGCAATACTTGCAAAACTTTTTAAATTCTTCTTTTTTCATGTCGCTGGAAACGTGATCTTGATAAATGTGGTTGATGTTTTTATCGTCCTGAGGAAAGAGGCAAATAAAGTTGGCATTTTCTCTAATGGTTTGTCTTGGGAGTAAGAAATAGTTTTGAGAGAGGTAAAAGCAGTCCACATTGGAGTGTCTTCCTCGGATGTAATATTTTTCGCATTTGTTTTGTTTGGTGAGTTGCAAATCGTCAAAGATCATCAAGTTGTTTTTGGTTGAGTTTAAGGATTCAGGTTCAGGCACGTCTTCTTCACTTACGAAAAATTGGCATTCCATGTCTGTTTCTCCGTCCCATTCTTTCGATATTTCATCAATGACGTCTTCAGGACTGGAGTTTAGCTCTTCAATTTGGCTTTGAATGTTGAATAATTGTAGAATGAGTTCTTTTGGTAGTTTCTTCTCAAAGGCTTTTTTGAGTATTTTGTATTCGGGTTGGAAAAGGGATTTGCCAAAGACTTGCAAGTGGTTATAATCCAGCCATCCAGGTCTAAGCAATAAATTGAGCAGTAAGGTTGTTTTTCCGCAACCGGACTTTCCGACGATGATTCCTCGAATGCTTCTTGGCAAAAGCTTGTTGTTGTATCTTTTGGTTTTTCCGATATTCCATGACAAATCAATGACTTCCATTTTATATTGAGATAAAAAAATATTTTTCTTGTATTTAAAATGTACTGCGTTAAATGCAAAAGAGAAACTGAAACCATTCACTTGAAAAAGGAGATGACAAAAAACAATAGACCTATGTTGAAAGGGACTTGCGACTCTTGCGGAACGACCAAATGTCAATTTATTGCTAAAGAAACAAAAGGAGGTGATTTGGTCGAATCGATCAATAAGCTGTCAAGCAAAGTGAAGCTTCCATGGGCAAAATTTCCAGGAGAAATGCATATTCCTGGGATGAACTTTGCAGGACCTGGCACTAATTTGGATAAGAGATTGACTTCTACGGACATGTATCAAGAGTGAAGCAAGCCGGTAGACAGAGTGGACAATGCAGCGTATCACCATGATTTAGCTTATAAATATTTTAACGACCGACAAAACAGGAATGTGGCTAATCAAATGATGCTTGAAGAAATGAACTCCATTCCAAAACCCACTCAAAGAGAGATTAATGAGAGAAAGCTCATTACACCGGTGATCAAAGCCAAAGCTAAATTTGGATTGAGTGTTGGATATAAAAATTCGAAGCGATCCGAAGGATCTAAAAAAAAAAATGCCTCTGAAATGGACAGACCAGCTTGCAGAGGAGCTTCATAAACCTGTCATTCACCATTTTAAAAGAAGAAGGGTGATTGTGCACGACATTGATGAGATATGGGCTGCAGATTTGGTCGATATGAAATCGTTTTCAAAATTCAACAACGGTGTAAAATATTTGCTCATGGTGATTGACGTGTTTTCAAAGTATGGATGGATTTTTCCGTTAAAAAGTAAAACAGGTCTTGAAGTGGCTGAAGCGTTGAAAAAGATATTCCAAGAAAGAAAGTGCATCAAATTGTGGGTAGATAAAGGAAAAGAATTTTACAACAAGCACGTGAAAGCGTTGAGTGTTCAATTGTACTCTACTGAAAACGAGGAAAAAAGTTGCGTCGTCGAGCGATGGAACAGAACGATGAAAGAGAGGATGTTTAAATATTTTTCAGCCAACAATACCAATAAATACGTTGACGTTTTGGATGAGATGGTGGAAAATTACAACAACACAAAGCACTCTTCCATCAAGATGACACCAGTGGAAGCCAGCGATGAAAAGAATAAAAATAAGGTCTGGATGAACCTGAATGGTAAACAGAGGGAAAGAACGTCTCAAAAATTTTCTATGGGTGATCAAGTGCGAATCACAAAAAAGAAGTCTCATTTTGAAAAGGGGTATACGCCAAGATGGACTGAAGAAGTTTTTACCGTATCAAAAGTTCAGTATACGGATCCGCCCACGTATAAAATCGCTGATGCTAACGGTGAAGAAATTCAAGGTACTTTTTATGAGCAGGAAATGCAAAAGACGCACCAGGATATATTCAGGATTGAAAAAATCGTTCGCAAGACGAATAAAAAATCATTGGTCAAATGGTTGGGATATCCAGACTCCTTTAATTCGTGGGTAGACAACAGAGAATTGATCAGTTTGCTTTCGAGTGACATTGGTCATTTTCTCAACAAAATAAATTTTCAGGTCCATTAAAAAATGAACAAGATAATGGTTTTGTTTGAGCCCTTTATAAATGAGTACCTTAAGACGGATGATTACGAGGAGTCGTATTATTATTCGCCTTATGAAGAAAAGTACCATTACAAGATTTACAGCTTCGAAAATGATTTAGATTTTACCATTATTCGTCGAATGGATGAATGGGAGTTGAAAATAAAGTGTGGAGGGATTCGTTTTGAAAAAAGTGGCATGCAACGGGAGGATGTATTTGAGTATGCTCGAAGAAAAATAAATAAAGTCAAAGAGCAATAAAAAGCGTCGGATCCAAAAATGATCTAAAAAAATTTCTTTCGCATTAAAAAAGATGAATTTCGTGACGATTGAGAATTTTGACGAGAGTAAATTAATAGCTGGGGAGATTTACGCAGGCACAAGACCCATTCAGTATCAAAAGATTCCTTTGTATTACGAGTATGACAATGGAAAAGGTCCTTTTATTCTAAGAACCCCCATTTTGTATTCTTTGGGTGTGTTTGAGTGTTTTGATCCAAAGACAAAAGAGCTGACTGGATATTCCATGTCTTTTGTTGCTCATGACGATAAAAAGGGATCAGAAGAAGAAAATTTTATGGAGGTGACTGAAAAAATAACAAAATTTCTTCGAGAGCAAGTCATTCTTAAGGCACCCTTGTTGAAGAAAGGAGGAAAAACTAAAAAGTTAATGGTTGATGATTTATCCATTTTAAAGAAAAAGTCAGAAAGCTCATCTTCCATATTTTTCGGAAAGCTGTATAGAAAAGAAAAGAACATTACTTCCTTGTTTAGTAAAAGGGAGAACAAAAAGCTTGTAAAGGCAGATCCATTAGAGTATGTTCGTCAAAGGTGCTTTGTCATTGCGTCTTTAAAAATTGAAGGCGTTTTTATTGGATCACAGATCGAGTCCATTCAAGTCAAGCTTCCAGAAGTGGTCATCACTAAAAATGCTCCTGTTTTGGTTCAAAGCATTATGGGTGATTTGGATTTAGGTGAAATGGAATCTGATGAAGAAATATAAAAAAAGATATAAAGAATTTTTCTTTTCATATAAAAAGATGACGAATGAAAAAGACAAACTATTACACATAGCATCTAAAGAAGGTTGTGTTGAAGTGGTCAAATTGTCGTTGAAAAAAGGAGCCAATGTTAACGCAATTAGTTGGTTTGATGAGACACCGTTACTCATTGCCTCTCAAAACGGCCATGTTAAAGTGGTTGAATTTTTGGTGAAAAACGGAGCCAGTGTGGATGCTCATGACAAAAATCAATGGACGTCGTTACACTATGCCTCTAAAAACGGTGATCTTGAAGTGGTTAAATTGTTGGTGGAAAACGGAGCCGACTCAAACATGCGTGATGAAAACGGTAAGACTCCTTTGCATTTAGCTTCTGAAAAAGGTCATCTTGAAGTGGTTAAATTGTTGGTGGAAAACGGAGCAGAGCTTGATGAGACATACTATCAAATACAAAAATATAAACATGAATCAATGATCATTTTCTTAAAAAAAAAATATGCCGGCTCGGTTTTAGACCTTTTGAAACAAAGAGTCGACCCAAACATGCGTGATGAAAATGGTCAGACTCTATTACACATTTCTTCTAAATTAAGATACAAAAAAATTGTTAAATTGTTGCTGAAAAACGGAGCCGACCCAAACATGCGTGATGAAAACGGTCAGACTCCATTACACATTTCTTCTAAATTATAAGACAAAGAAATTGTTAAATTGTTGCTGGAAAACGGAGCCGACGCTAACGCGTAAGATTTTAAAGATTCTTTTTTAGATCTCTAGGATCCATGGAAATTCTTCGAATTTTTAAATTTTGCACGAATTTAAAAATGATCAACGTCGAAGGAATAACATTGCCAAATGAGGCTTTGACCAACTTTCAATTGGAAAAAGTTGCGAAACAGTTAAAATTAGAAAACTTTCGAGGCGTTTTTGAAAGTGACACATTGCCGAAAAAACCAAGAAGAAAAGAATGTGGGATTGTGAATACGGGTGATTCGAGCACTGGAGGGTTTCATTGGGTGTGCTGGTACAAAGAAAATGATAAGAAGTACAGCTTTGATTCATATGCTCAGCCACCTCTTGTTGAGCTTGTAAACTATTTAAAAAGTCCTGTTAATTACAACAGCGAAAAAGTGCAGTTTGGTTATACCTCTTATTGCGGTCACTTGTGTCTTTACGTCTTGAAAAAATGGGATGAAGGAAACGACTTTCAAAGCATTATTAACACCTTGTGGTAAGGCAAAAAAATAAAATCCGAGGCATATAAAAAATGATTGATAAATTTGGTAGATCAGAATTGGGTCGTTATTTATACAACCCTTATTCAACCTCTCTTTCAAGCGATCTGTATGTCAGGACAGATGGAAACAGCACCATCATTGCAGAATTGGATTTCAACTCTCACAAAATCATCAACCTGGTAGAACCGACCACTTCGCACGATGCTGCCACCAAAAATTACGTGGACACGCATGCGTCAGGAGGAACTACTGTGGGAACCGCGGACTTGGGTTTGAGTTTTCACAAAGCGATCAACTTGAACGAGCCGACCAATCTTCACAACGCTGCCACTAAAAATTACGTGGACGTCAGCTCGAGCATGCTCATCAAAACAGATGGAACGAGCACCATCACTGCTGACATGGATTTAAACAACCACAAATTACTCAATGTGAAAGATCCGACCACTTCTCACGATGCTGCGACAAAAGCGTACGTTGACACCAAAGTGGCATACAACAATATTTTGTACACAGACGTCAACATGACATCACACAAATTGACCAATTTAGCCGAGCCCACTTTATCCTCAGATTCAGCCACCAAAAATTACGTGGACACGCACGCCGGTGGAACATCAGTGGGAACAGCGGACTTGGATTTGAATTCACACAAACTGATCAATATGCTCGATCCTTCAAACGCGCAAGATGGGGTGACAAAAAGTTACGTCGACTTATTGTTGCAAAAATCGAGTTTGACCAGTGTCGTTCCTGGATCCAGTTTCACGGGTTTGGGTTTTAAGTCTCAGACGTTGGCAGCGGTAACGACTGCTCCTGTGTTTTCGTTTTCTGGAAAATCTGGAGTGCTGAGAAGATTGTGGCTGGCTTTATACAGCATCTCTGGAACCAATGTTCCTGGTCAAGTTTTTATTCGAATCTTCACAGACGGAGAAATCAATGTGGGAAATTATGCAGAAGTGACTGACGGAATTGGAGTGGACCAAACAGGACTTGTTACCGATTTGCTTTTTTCCCCTCTCGGAGGATCGTTTTACGTCAACTCTTTGCAAGGATGCAACGCTTTCAACTCCAATTCCTTGGGAGGATATTTCACGTTGGATATGCCTTTCAGAAACGACGTCTCCATTCAACTGGTCAACAAAAATGCCTCAGCCATCACGTATTGGATTCAACCGTTCATTTCCACTTTTGCTTCCATTCCTGCTTCCATCCCTCTTTACAAGCTGCACAGCACGACGTTCCGATATTTAAACACAACATATGGCAGCGAATACGTTTTGATGAACACCAACGGGAAAGGAAACGGAGTCTTTCTCAAATACATCAAGATGCACATCATCGGCTCTTCTGGAAACTGGTGGGAATCCAGAGTCAGAATGTATGATGGAAATTTGCCTCCAGGAAACGGCACCGTTCTTACTCCTTGGACTCCTTACAACACCAACAATTACACCTACTTTCCTGGTTACGACGCTGACAGCACATGCATTTTTTCCTCATCTGGACTGGAAGATTTTTACTTGTCTTCGTGGAACGGATCAAACATCACCTCGTTTAACAACACATCGACGGGACTTCTTTACCAATCCAATGCTTCCATCGGTTCCACCACCACCATTTCGTTTTACAGAAATTTCGGAGAAGCAGACTCCATGCCCAGTGTCGCAGCCGGAAGAAGGCTCGTCGTCACTCTCAACTCTGGAGACGCACAAGTCGGTCAATCCGGAAGCTTTTACCTTCTTCTCGGACAAGCCTATTATTATGCATAAAAGGATCTAAATAAATTTCAGCACAAATGAAGAATGCCTGATGTCCATGAAAAATCTGAGATTTTTATGCAAATAATGAGCATTAAAAAATGTAAAAAAGAAGAGGAGGACATCGCAAAAGAGAGAAGAGAAAGATTGAGAAAAAAGTTTCCTTTACTGTTAAAAAGATGAGAAGAATCATTTGTATTGACGAGAACAAGTTGAAAGGCACCGTTTATTTTAACGATCATTTGGATCATCCTCCAAGACGGCTTTGTCGTCGTTCCAGATGTGAAATATTTGCTCAAAGAGACATTAAGTTGAACCGTTTATCCAAACAGACGATTGTTTTTATGTTTGGGATTAAAGTGGATAGAGGTGTTGCTTTGGTGAATTTGAGGCATGAGCTAAATTTAAAGCTGAATTATTTCAACCACTTTTTGCTTTTTTCAGAGTCTGTAGAGAACATCTTCATGGAAATTTATAACAGAAGTGACAAGGACGTCGTGATTAAAAAGGGAGAGAGCCTTTGCATCGTGAATTTCTTTTGAGTCCTATCCAGGGAAGAAATTTTTTTTATTTCTCCTTAATAAAAAAATGGATCTAAACAGTTATAAAGAAATATATCCAGTTCTTCCATCAGCTCCAGTGGATGATGGACACGTTTACCGTCTTCAAAAAATAAGCGAAATCCAAAAAGAGATGGACAACGAGAGGATGAAGAGAGTTCATCTCAGCAAAAAGTATCATCGCGTTTTCAGGATCATTTCGAATGTGGACAATACGATGCAATGTTTATGCATAGCATTGGGTGCGACTGGAATTGGTCTTTTGTCTACAATTATTGCAAGTCCAGCGGCGATTGCGTGTGAAGGGGTGGCTATTGGAATGGGTTTTTTATCGATTGTCGGAGGTCAAGTGAACAAAAGAATGGCTTTGAAAGCGGAGAAGCACGAAAAGATAAAAGTGCTGGCAGAGTCAAAATTGAACACGATCAGCGAGCACATTTCCAAAGCGTTGATGGATAATAAAATAAGCGATTCAGAGTTTCAGTTGATTCTTGGCGAGCTTCAAAAGTTTAAGACTATGACGGAGGAAATACGAACCAGAACTAAAAACGGAATAGATGAATTGGCTAAAGAGAACTTGATCCAAAAAGGTCGAGATGACGCAATTAAAGCGTTCAACAATTTTTATAAAAAATCGTAAATATAAAAAATAATTTCTATCGTATTTTAAAAACCATGTCTTTTTTTAATATACAAGACGCGAACAAAAGAGATGAAATTGTGAGAGAGATTAATGACAGAAGAAAGAGGATTTATCAGAACAGCATCAACGACAACATTTTAGATGCAAAGTTTCAGACGGATGTGGGAAAGCTGTTTAAACCTCTTATTCAAAGCAACGAGAAGACGCTCAAAAAGATAAAATCCAAAGTTAAAAACGAGGTTAAAAACGAGGTTAAAAGCGAGGTTAAAAACGAAGAGGTTAAACCCGAGCCTTTTTTAGAATCATCTATTCTTCCTGAGGGTGATGATCCTTTGAGGAGTTTGTTTGATCTGGATACAAGAGCAAAATTTAAAAGAAGCTTTACGAACAAGTTTGAATTGAGCAAAAGCGATGGACAATATATGATTGGCAAAATGGGAGTGGTGTTTGAAGGCAACGATATGATTGTTGGAGGTGAAAAGTATGAAGGAACAAAAGGTCTTTGGAATCTCATGACCAATCCAAACGTTTCAAAGGACGTGACAGCAGAAGATGTGGCTAATTACTCGAAAATTTTAGTAGAGAGTGATGCTGTAAAGCCTGATGCGAGACACAACAAGCCAAGAGCTTCAGAGATTGAAAAATACAATCAACTCATCATCCCTATTGAAAATGAGCTGAAATCTCACAAAATGGCTGAAGATCCTGTTTCAGCTCCTACTAGTCACGATCTTCAAATGCTTGATCAAAATCTTGCTGAAAAAGAAAGGAAAGAAAAAAAGAAACTGTTGAAACAGAATTATCTAAAAGCCCGGGAGGAACTTGAAAAAGAAAAAGATAGTCGTGGGATTGAGAATTACAATTATACTAAAGATCAAGTAATAAAAGCGTACAAGAAGAAAAAAGATCGCATAGAAAAAGAATACAAGATGAAAAAAGGTTTAGGAGTGATCGTTCTTCCTAGCGATCCGAATGCGTCGGTGGAAAAGCTTGAATTGAGCGTGGCTTCTTGTCGTGCTGGAAATACGGGATCGAGAAATGAAGCTGTGAGCATTTGCGATGAGCTGTTGAGGCAAAAGGTGATTAGCAAAAACCAGTACAAATCGATAATGAAGTCCATCGAGAGCAAATAATTTTTTTTCTCGTATTTAAAAAATGATCATTTACAGAAACAGATATGTTAAGAAACACGTTGTTGGAGGAAGTGGAATCATGGACACGTTGCGCCATTTTTTAAAAAGAGCAGCAGCATCGGGCGCGTCAAGAGCAGCGTCTAATTTGGCTGGCAAGATTGCAAAAAGCGAGTTGGGAAGAGAGGCGATTACAGCTGCCAAATCTGCAGGGAAAGAGTTGACTTCTTCGGCGATTGCGACAGCGAAAGATGTGGCTATCGACCAAGGCAAAAAGGCGCTAGAAAAGGTGTATGCCAAGACTGGAACTCCTAAAAATTCTCAGATTTTCCATGAAGGATCTAATACTCAAAAGGTTTCAAAAGTTCCGCTTACTCAAAAAAGCAAAGACATTATTTCCGGAATGGCCGGACCTCCAAAGGTGAGCAGCGATTATTCCTCTCTTGGAGGGTCTCTGTCCATGAAAAACGCCATCCGAATCCAAGACCTGGTAAAACTGGGAAGAGGACTTAAAATCGCATGATGCCTTTGCAGATGAAATTTTTTTTTCTTTGATATAGAAAAATGGCAAATTTAGATGTTTTAGACATTACAGAAGAAAACATCATTGATGAAGATTTTGAGAGATATGAATTTCACGAATATGAACCGGTCAGCACCAATTTAAACACGTCCGGTGAGATAAGAATCAACATTGAGCAGCAAGATTTGTTCACGCGTCCCTGTGATGCATACCTTTTGGTGGAAGGAAGACTGACAAAAGCAGACGGTACTTCCTATGCGGATGCGGATGTGGTTACTCTTGTTAACAACGGCATCATGCACCTCTTCAGTCAGATTTCTTATCAGTTGTCGAATCAAGAGATTGAGACCATATACAGTCCAGGTCAAGCCACTACCTTGCTGGGTTTCCTGAAATATCCTGTAGAGTTCCAAGTGTCGGAAGGAATGAATCAGCTGTGGCAAAGAGACAGCACTGCCCTTGCCGATCTTGTAAACAACAGCGGCTTTAGCGCAAGACAGGATTTCATCATTAAACAACCTGCTGATAAAGGCACCTTTTCGTTCTGCATTCCTTTGAAGCACATTTTTGGTTTATGTGAAGATTACGAAAAAGTTCTTTACGGATTCAAGCGCACGATAACCCTTGTAAGGAAGAGCGACGTTTATGCCATTTTTAAGAGTGCTGAAACAGCCGCAGGAAAAGTAACCTTGAGCAAACTGTCTTTGTTTATGCCTCATGTCACTCCCTCTGTTATGGCCAACAACCGTCTTTACAAACTCATCGAGTCCAAAGTGGACGTTCCGTTGACGTTTAGATCCAGACAGTGCGACACCATTGCCGTGCCAGTGTCCAATACGTTCAGTTGGAGGTTAAGTGCTAGATCAGCCAGTGAACGTCCGAGATACATCATTGTTGGATTTCAGACCAATAAAGACGGTAGTCAAGATCTAAACCCTTCCGTGTTCAACCACTGCGATTTGAAAAACATGTATGTGACCTTAAACAGCGAAAGGTATCCTGCTGTGGATTACGACTTGGCCTTTACAAACAACAAATTTTCAAGGGTTTACAGAGACGCATGCAAGTTTGACAACAAGATTTTTGGAATCAGCGAAATTGTCGCCCAGCCGAATATAACCGCGCTGAACTACAGACACATTTGCCCTATTTTCGTTTCTGACGTGAGCAAGCAGGCTGAGAGGTTAAAATCAACCGTGTTGGACGTGCAAATTAAAGCTACCTTTAACGCAAACGTTCCTGCAGACACTCAAGCCTTTGCCGTGGTGATCTCTGACAAGCTGCTCAGAATCAAATCCGACGGAAACAAAATGAACGTTGTGTATTAAGTGCAGAGCACCCACATGCGAATTTATTGAGAATCCTGGAAAATTCGAAGAATTTTTTTAATTGTCTCAAGATAAAAAAATAAATCCTTAATAAAAGGATGATTTATACGAAAAAGGATTTGAAAAATTTACTTATCGAAAACGGCGTTTCAAAAACGTCGAAAAGCAAAATGGGTTTGGCGATGATTGCGGCTGAAAATAACTTGATCGACAAAAATGCGATGATGGAGGATGTCAAGCCGATAGATTCCAAATACGAAAGGCTTCGTTTGATCCGAAACCATCCCGTGGCTGTAAAAATGACGCACGCTGAAACAGGAGAAGTGATCGAATACGGCTCTCTTTACAAAGCGATGAAAGAGACGGGACACAGCAGCAGTTATTTTGAGAAGCGAAACGGAAAAATAGATGAAAAAGGAATTAAGATTGAGATCATTAAATAAAATGACGTTTCACCCGTTTTTTCTGGAGTGTAGCCAAAGAGAGCCTGATGCAAAAAAGAAAAGTCAGCTCGAAGCTCTTGCGTTCAGATCCTTTGGATCCGTGGAAAATCAACAATTTTTTATGGAGGTAAGGTTCAAAGTTCCTGAAGTGTACAACGATGAAAAAAGAGACGAGCTTTACGCGATGCTGTGGGAGAAAAAAAGAGGATGACTTTTCGCGGATGGAGAAAAAAATCAAAGAGCGCAACAGAGAGTGGGTTCGTTTGAACAAGCAAGAAAAGCTGAGAGCGATCGACAAACGCGTTCTTGAAATGGACTGCGATTGGGAAGAAAAGAAGAAAATGTCGGAAAAACTGAAAATGGACACGATGCTCCAAAGATATGAATCTTTTCCATTTGCTGAAAAAAAATTGAATTCGAGTAAAATTATTAACAGCGATTAAAAAAGATGGGTAATATAAATGGAAAATATGTGACAGGTCCCTCTGGTGAGCAACTTTGGGAGAGTCGATATGGATTTAGTCTTCCTTATGTTTTTGACTCTTTCGGAAAAAGGGTCTTGATTCAAACGGATGAGTATGGACATCAATATGTCGTTCGTGTTAATAACTTGGGTCATCAGTATGTGGAAATGCTCCATGGTCATGTCAGCGCCGTCACTGTTTTTGAAGAGCCTGGAGACGATATTGAGTTTGACGAAAATGGTGAAAGGTATATCCTATTGAACGATGGACTTATTGAATTTATGATGGATAAATATGGTCATCGCTATCATTTATTTGAAACAAGACTTGTAGTTGAATACAGACATGATATACCATATGCAATCGTCTTGAACGAATCAGGGGATCAAATTGTTACTAATGTTCACAGTTTAACTGGAGATTCAACTCTTGGTGATGAGGAAATTAATATTGAGTACAGAGATGGCAATCACTATCTTGCCAGTTTCACAGACCCAAATAGTCATGAACAGATTTTAAGCCAAAAACAGATGATGAAGTTTATGGAAGTGAAAAAAAAGACTTTGAAGACTAAGAGGTTGAAAAAAGGTCTCATTAAAGGCAAGCGCAAAGTGTGATCCAATGGAAAATCAACGATTTTTTAGATACTTTTTTGATTCTTTTCGAAGAATTAAGAAAAATGAATTCGAGTTAATTTCTTAACATTTTTTAAAAAATGGGAGATTTGATACCTCAAGACTTTGAGCAATGGGATTCAGATCGAGTGGTCGCTTTTTTAAACATCAATTTAATATCATTTTCAAAAGTGGGCAATTAAGCGCTGGTCAACAAATTGGTTACGCAAGACAACTCGGTCGTTGGTGTCGAATGCATCCCAATGTAAAAGCTCACAACGCTCATGTCATGTACTGCAATGAGAAATGCAAATGTCATTCTTTTTAGATCCATGGCGACAATTCCGCTGAAAGAATTAAAAAAATTGAATTCGAGATAAATAATTTACAGCATTTAAAAAAGATGGAGGTTATTGACGAAACCATTGTATTTGATGAATTGGGCGACAAGCTTATCATGGAATATGTGGAAAATGGTGATACCAAAACGTCTAACAATAAAACACATGTGGAAATGTCGAGATTGCCTAAAAATAAAGGACATAAAAAAATCAGAAATACTCCTTCCACTTATAAAATCACCCATGTGGAGACAGGTGAGGTGACTGAATATTTTTCTCATTACCAATTAAGAAAAAGAACGGGTCACTACTGGAAATACTTTGACAATAAAAACGGTTATCAAATAAAAGTGATTGTACGTCATATGTTCTTATAAATTTTAAAATCATTTTTTGATTCTTTTTAAAGAATTGAAAAAAATTGAATTAAGAAGAATAAAATCTTTCAGTAATAAAAAAAAATGCATTACACAAAAAAGGAATTGAGAGAGTTGCTGAAGGAAAATGGTGTAAAGCAAACATCAAACAATTAGTTGGTTTTGACACTGATCGCGTTTGAAAATAATTTGATTAACAAAGAAGAATTGATGAAAAAGGTAAAAGAAAGAAAACCTGTGGGAAGACCAAGAAAGCCTAAAAAAGAGAAAAAGCCTGTCGATCCAAAATGGGCAAGACTTGTTGAAATTAGAAAACATCCTTTCGCTTATAAAATCACCAATGTGGAGACAGGTGAGGCGACTGAATACAAGTCTCATTACCAATTAAGAAAAAAAACGGGTCATTACTGGAGATACTTCGACAATAAACACGGTTATCAAATAATTAAGTCGTAACGTGATTTTAATTTTGCTGAAAATTAAAATTTTTGATCACGGTATGAAAAAAAATTGAAATGGGTTAAATAATTTTTTTCCCTATATAAAATGAACAAAATGACTGTGAAAGAGTTAACAGAGATGGCTAATGACCGAGGTGTCAAAGGCATCTCAAGAATGAGAAAAGCTAAGCTCATTGAAGCTATAAAAGCAACAAAGCCCATCATTGGGTATGGTCCTGCTCCTCAAACATGTAGCTCGTAGACGCACGACTGAGGCGAGACCTTTGCCTGCTCTGCGTCCGGTTCCTGCTCCGCGTCCTATTTCCAATGACTTGATTTCGTTTGGTCCTGCTCGCTTGCAAAATCAGGTAGCAAGAGCCAATATCGCATCCATCCTTGACACACCTGTTGTCGATTCAACAAACGTCATTACTCCAAAACCTGTTCCTGCTCCTAGACCTGGTTGGCTTTCAAAAATTGCAACGACTGTTTACAACGGTTTCAACAAAATAAATGCTCTCGTTGATCCATACGTTCCAACTGCGGTGAAAAATGCAGTAAACAGCGTAAAAAATGGTGTTGAAGAAACAATCAAGTCTCTCAAAGGTGTCGTATTTGGTGCTCCTGTTAAGTTTGTATTGACTAATCATGCGCTAAAACACGTCACTGAGCAATTTACTTACACCCCCTCTGTTCGATATGAAGACCCTGAAGCCTTTTTAAACATGGTCAAAGAGGCTGCCATCAAAGTCATTAAAAAAAACTTTGATCGCTTTTTTTTTCTCTTGAATAGACATTTCTCTAATTTGATTGCGCAACTAATTTCTCAGCTTGAAAAAGAGGCCAGTAAGGACAAAAATGTAAACATTTAAAAACTCTTTCTCGAAATTATAAAATTAAAAACATAATTTCGCTCCAAAAGATGTCTCATTCCAACTAAAGCATTTTCAGACCAAACGAAGAGAAAAAAGGTGGAAGAGGGATGTATTGCTGTATTCCACTGTGCGAAAGTTCCTTTTATAATAACAATATGGAAAAGACTGACATTGCTCTATTTTCTTTCCCAACTAAGAAAAAAAAACTTGATGTTTACAGAGCTTGGTGTAGCGAAATATTTAAATATAAACGTAAAGGAGGTGCTGATAAATTTGAAATAATGAAACACACGAAAGTGTGTGAATTTCACTTTAGGCAAGAGGAAATAAAAGTTAGTTCAGGATGCGGTAAAAAAACTTTAAAATCAGGGAATGACGTTCCTAGCTTTTTTTCATTCAAGACACCACAAGGTAAGTTACCTAGAAAATCTCCATGCAAAAAGTTGAATTATCCAGAGTTTACAACTAATATTGATACTGAAATTTATACAATAATCGATTCTACCAAAAACGTAGATTGTGAAAACTGTAAACTTTTATCATCCGAAAAAACAATTATAAAAAAAAAAAAGAAGTATGTCATGAAAGTTACAGAAGCTTGTTTG
This sequence comes from Hydra viridissima, assembly GCF_058129835.1. NCBI lineage: Eukaryota > Metazoa > Cnidaria > Hydrozoa > Anthoathecata > Hydridae > Hydra > Hydra viridissima. The sequence continues at coordinate 16,261,725 of NW_028324305.1, forward strand.
AAATATATAAAACTTTAAAAATAATAAACGACCAGCTAAAAAATAATATTTTTAGCTACCAAAATTTTGAAAAAGAAAAAATAGTTTGCCGCTATTAGTTGCGCAATCGAATTAGAGAAATGTCTATTTGTGATTTTTTTTTCTCACGAACGACCTATTTATAAAGTTTCTTACTTTCGATACCTAAATTGCATTTTGTCTAAAGGTATTATAACTAAAAGCATCTTAAAGTTCATAAAATACTATTCGTTTCAGGAGTTGGAAAGATATATAAAGTAAGTATTTTTAATGAGCATTTTTGTTTAAGCATTTTTAAAATGTCATGTAGAGCTACTTTAAGTTATAATGATCATATTGTTTTTATTATTACTGTTGTTACTAATAGTAACAACAAAAGTAATAAAAATGATAAGATTGTACTTTTAGTTGCATATTCTTGAGCCTTTTACAAACAAAGTAGAAACTTACTTTTAACCTTTTCTAAATATTATATCAAAAGAAGTAATCTTATATTCATATTTATTATCTCATTATAGGATAAATAATGAGTCGTCATGAGGAATATTTAAAACATTTATGTAGAAAGTGTGGCTGCATAATAAAGTACGATAGTCACTATCAGTTAAAGCCTGTTATTATCTATAAACAAGCAATTCTAAGTTTTTACAAGCTGGATATAACTTCAGACAATCAAAAAGTACATCCTGAATACTTATGCAAAACATGTTATATGGTTTTATACAGGTTAGATTTAAAATTTAAAAAAGGCTCTTAAGTTGAAAGGAGCGATAAATTCTTCAATTTTTCTGAACACACAGAAACTTGTTATGTATGTGACACACTCACAAGTTTGTAGAAATAAAAAAGTAAATGTGAAAAATATACATTAACAGTTAAAAGCAATTGCATCAAAACATGGTTTTGACTGTTATAATGAAAATAACAAAAATTATTTTGTAAAAGTTGAAATCAATAGTTATTGCCAAGCTGTTAACAAAACTTTGTCATTAGAATCAAATGGGATGTGGAGATTAATAGTTTTAAAACGTGAAGTGGCATTATCAAATAGTATTATTAAATCTCTTTCAGATCAACTAAATCTTCAATCTGCTATTATTATACTCTCCACCATTTCATGCATAAATATCTGTAAAGGTGATAATTACTTCCACTGTTTAATCAGAGAAAAATTTTCTGATTTTAAAAATTTTCAAAGTACATCAAATGAGGATGTTGGAACCAGGGCTGTGGAGTCGGTAAGCTGCTGTTCCGACTCCGACTCCGACTCCGACTCCTTGATTTTATCATGGACCGACTCCGACTCCGACTCCCGACTCCGACTCCTTCATAAGTAACCAATTTCTAACAACAAATAGTTGTTTGTTTTACTACAGTTATTTGTTCGTAACAACAAATAACTGTAGCAAAATGTTAACATCGGCTATTTCGTCACTATGATACAAATAATCCAACCACTTAGTGCTTTAAACAATATTTATAAGAAAACAATTTCTGAACAAACAACTGTTCTGAACTCTGGTTATGCAATAAACTCTTATGCAGTCGCTAATAACATTATGAATTTGTCAAAATTATGTTTGAAATATTGTCAGTTGGACAATATTTCAAACATGAAAGAACTTGTTCATCTCTAAGTTCATATTCTTTAAGAATCTTTTCTACTGAGACCTGGAGAAATTCGCTGGTGTGATTAGTTTTGGCGTCTTTTACTGCCAATGTCTTGGTAACTGCTTCATTTTTTTCAAAAAAGAATTAAATATTGATTGCAAAATAGTTCACTCTGTTAAGAAACACAAAGCGTCCCTTGAGACATTCATTAAGTTCTTCTTTTTGTTTAACAGCTTTTTCAATCACTAATTTTCTAATATTCTCTCTCTCCAGAGAAACAAAGCTAATTGAATACTTACAGTCTTTCTGTTTGTGCAGCAACTCTTTGGTGCTTGGTGGTGGCACGGCTAGCTTTCTACTAAGAATATGTAGCACAGTGCCAGACAATTTAAGTCGGGAGTTAGGGGATCACGAAGTTATATAGTTTAACGGAAGCTAGAGGAGAGCGCAAGGGAGGTGATATATGATTCTCAGTGATAAGCAGCAAAATACCCTATTGGTTATCACTGTTTTAAAGGCCTAAAAATAACATGTCAAACTCCTTGTCCTCCAGTTGTTGCAAACTACAATTTCCATTGTGTCTGGATATCCTACAGCTTTCAGAGCATTCTGGGACTTGTAGTTTTGTAACAGCTATAAAATCCTTATGAAAATTATGAAACTTTGAAAGATTTTTTTTAAACCGGAGTCGGAGTCGGTACAATTTTTCCGACTCCGACTCCGACTCCGACTCCGACTCCAGCCAAAATGAGCTCCGACTCCGACTCCGACTCCACGACTCCGACTCCGACTCCACAGCCCTGGTTGGAACAATTGAGACGGAAGAAGGCAATACAGTTGAAAACTTTAAAGTTATTAGACATAAAAATTGTTCATTAATATGTTCAGAAGTCTGTTGTAATTCTTGTACCATCTACCGTACTAACTTGCGTGTAATGGAATCCAGGTTAAAGAGTAACGAAAGTCAATCATTTATTACATCTAATAGTAAAAAGAATGACCGCTACTTTTCTAAATCAGAACTATTAACAAAAGTTAAACTTTTAGAGAATGAAAGAAAAGAAAATCTTGCAAAACAGCAACAAATGCAAAAGAAACTTGAAAAACCTATAATAGAAGAAGGCGCTGTTCTTCAAGAGGAGGAACAGACAATTATTGAGGAAACATGAAAAATATGGAGAAGAAAACCCATTTACTGAGGACTCACCTCAAGCTATGTTGTGGCAGCAACAAAAAATCCAGGCTGGACTTAAAGACAGAAGGTCTATGAAGTGGCATCCTTTAATTATAAGGTGGTGTATCAGTTTATATTTGAAATCTCCAAGTGCCTATCGTCATATTTGTTCAACACCATTTTTAAATCTACCTTGTAAAAATACTGTTCAGAAATATATCAACTTCACTGACCCAGGCTGTGGTTTTAACAAAGATGTGATATACAACTTGACTAGAAAAATTGATTTACCAAATATAAAAGAGAACCAAAGATATGTTTCAATAATTGTTGATGAAATGAAAATAAAAAGTGGTCTTGCTTTTAGCTCATCAACTGGAAAGTTGGTTGGTTTTTCAGAAACTGGGTCAATTAATGAGCTGCTCTTGAAGTTTGAAAATAAATATGCAGAAAATAAAGAAAACAGCAACTTGGAAGTTCCAACAGTCATACCATTGGCATCATATCTAACTGTGTTAATGATAAGGGGCATCACATCTTCTCTAAAATATGTATTTGGCCATTTTGCTTCTCCTGGGGGTCTTTCAAGCAGCCAACTGCACTTTACCATATGGGATGGTGTAAGGCAATTAGAGTCTATTGGTCTAAAGGTGATGGCAATTGTAGCTGATGGTGCATCTCCAAATAGAAGTTTTATGCGTCACCATGCTTGGAATTCTAAAGAAAATACCAAAGATAGTGTAATTTACTGGACTTGGAATGAGTTTTGTCCTGGTATGTATAAATAATTGTATATTGCATTACAATTATAAAAAATTTTAAGAATATAGTTACACTGAATTCATGGGCAGTTATGACTTTAAAGATGTTAGTTTTCAATAAGCACCAGTAAAATGAGGCACAACATTAAATTGTTCAAAAAAGTTATTTTTAAAAATATTTTTGAGACTTCATGTTTTTATTCTTTAGACCATAAGATATTTTTCATTTGTGATGTACCTCATTTAATGAAAACCACTAGAAACAACCTCGAAAATTCACATGGAACCTCTTTAAGTAGAAATTTTATGGTATGTATATATTTTTTGTGAAGAATATTATCACATGCTTATTTTTAACACATAAATATACATTAGTATTGTAACTAAGATTGTAGGTATCTAGTTTACAGATATATGTAACACTTTTTTGTTTATTTCAGATTGATGGTCAGCAGCTTGTTTGGGATTAAATAATCAGCTTGTATGACTGGGATTTTGGAATAGAGAGAGATGCAGTGGGGTTGACAATGGGACACAAGTTAAGTAAAGAACACAAATCTCAACTCAAGAACACGTATGAAAGTAAATCTAGCAGTGCAGGTTAGAATTAAACAAGTTCTACTTTTAATGTTCTGGCATATATTTTATATATGCCAGGAGATAGGGCTTAAGAGCCATTGTCTGAGAAATGTAGGCAAAATAAGCAAATTTTGGAAGTGATGTCTTCAAATTGTACTCATTTTTAGATATTTTGTAAAAGATAATGAAAGTAGGCCACTGGTAATTTTTTTTTCTAAAATTTTTATTAATTTCGGAGATATTGGGTCCCAAAATTTGGCCCGTTTTGAGAAAATTTTGCGCATTGAGTGCAATCGCTACTTTGAGGAGTAGTTTTAGCAACATGAATATGACAGAAACATTTCTTTTTTATTTTTTAACTAATCTGGGTAGATTTCTACAGTAAAAGTAAAAATTCAACAAGATTACATTTTCAATTGTCTAGAAATCGTGGTCCGAAACCACAACGTTTGAAATTTTACCCTAACTTTGAGCTCTAATATCTCTTGAGCCCAATACTTGCACGTAGTTTTTTTAGGTGTTTTTGAAAGACACTAAGACATACATTGATTTTTTGGAACAAAAACCATGTGCATGCAAGGACCTGGGAAGAAGTAACCTGCCAAAAATCACTTTTTGCGTTCAATGCGCTTTGATATATTACCCATAACAACCGTGGCCTTAGGTCCACCATGAACAGTATAAGTTATTTATTTTCCTTAAATATGCATCTTCAAATATCTGAAAAAAAGTCTATGTGCACGGGTCATAAAAAGCCTACAGAAGTCCTAGAAGCAGCCTTATTTTGCCAATTTTTTAACTAAAAAAATACCCTAGAAACGGTATAGATATACTTAGCAACAGCTACTTTACAGCCTTATTAATTAGTACTGCTATTAAAAATTTTAACATAATACTTTTTTATAAAGGAACTGTACAAGAGAACTTGAAAAAAATGCATATAGCACTTAAAATAAAAACAAATAAAAATTATATATAAATAAATATAATGTTCTATCTAATATAATATATTATATCAGGTAGAACATTGTATTTATATATATATATATATATATATATATATATATATATATATATATATATATATATATATATATATATATATATATATATATACTTGGTACATACCATGGTTTACTTGAGTTACATAACGTAAACTTTTTTCAGTAGTTTTCAGTAGAAGAATTGAAATTTGTTAGTAAAAAATGCATTTATTTAATATTAGTCAATAAATAATTAACAATAAACAAAATATGTCAGAGAGCAAGGATAAAGTCAGTCCTTATGAGAAATGCATATATTTTAATAAAGAGAAGACTTCTTGTGGTCCTTTTAAGCGTTGGAACAAAGATGGAATTTTTCAAGTTAATGAATTAACTGCTGACGTAACTAATCTTTTACAAGCTTTAAAGGTATGAATAATATTAGAGTATTATTTGCTTTTTTATTAAAAGAAACAGGATTTCTTACTCCATAGGCAGAAAATCTAACGTAACTGTTTCATAGCTACTACCGACAAACCAGTGGAATGAAAAAACCTTGATTGAAAGCTGACTACAAGCTTATCTTTTACGCTATGACTCATTATGTGCATACCATCGTTTTTCTTTTGGTATTGGCTGGAAGCAGCCAAACAGTTGTCAACACCCAAGACATGAATTTTAAATCAGTAAAAAAGCACCAAAAATTAGATCCATCCCTTTGAACACCCTTGCTGCTTATAATGAAAAGAATTTATCACTTCCTGTTGGAGCCGTATTTTGCTTCAGCCACCTAAAAAGTATTTCTACAGGTAACAATATTGACATGTTAGAACCAGCTCCAACACCAATAAAGTCTTGCTTTCCTGCTGATGACATACATGTTCCAGATAGAATAATCATTTCAGATGAAACGATCAAAGAATCAAAAAAAGCGGCTAGCTCTTTGTGTGAAGCATTTAGAGCAAGTCCACTGTCCTTTAAGATAAAACAAGTTCACCAGCAGCTGAGGACAATTTTAAAGCTAAGTGAATATGTGACAACTCAACAAACTCAATCATTATTCTGTAGGCAAGTAAATGAACTTTATATTTACAAATACCCAAAGTATTTATGCTAAAAAATGTGACTTTTTTCTTTTCTTGGGGCTTGAGATAAATATTTAGCAATTTCATTTATCCTTCAAGTGTAATTTTTTAGATTGAGTTAGCAAAAAAGAACAGGAAGGTTGGCAACCACTTTTTGTGAAGAGACTAACTTAACTGATTATGTGATTGATGAAACTGTTGATATGAAAGATGCACCTGAAAATGAAGAAGATGATTTAAACAACGATATTCAGTTGATTGCAAAGGACTTAGCAGCTGATTTTCAAATTGTTGATTGGATTATTTTTCAATACTTTATGCAATGGTATCCTGCAATAATTAAAAATGTAAGAAGTTTTAACACTATAATATTGTATTTTTGTGTATTGAGATCTATTACAAAATTATTGGTTTATTAACCATATTAACTAATTTCAAGGAATATTTAGGAAGCAGCAGTGATTAGAAGTTACTTTACCTCAACCATTAGGTCAATGATGATGGTATGTATGTTTCTTTTATGGAATTGTCTGTTACACCTGGAAAGAACTGCTTTAAGTGGCCAACCAAAGAAAATATTCTCCAATATTTGTCTCTTGACGTTGTTTGTAAGATTGATGCACCAATAAAAACTAATCAAAGAGGAGATTATTGACTCTCAAAAGATGATATTGACAATGTGGAGATTCAGATCGGCCATTAATAAATTTATTATATTTTTTTGGTAATTCTTAGAAAACTGTATTTCCCATCAGTTTTAAACGGAAAAAAACGATCTTGAAGTTTAATGGTTCTTTCTTTCATTGATAAAGTTAAAAAAAATTTTTTTTTCAAGTTCTCTTGTACAGTTCCTTTATAAAAAAGTATTATGTTAAAATTTTTAATAGCAGTACTAATTAATAAGGCTGTAAAGTAGCTGTTGCTAAGTATATCTATACCGTTTCTAGGGTATTTTTTTAGTTAAAAAATTGGCAAAATAAGGCTGCTTCTAGGACTTCTGTAGGCTTTTTATGACCCGTGCACATAGACTTTTTTTCAGATATTTGAAGATGCATATTTAAGGAAAATAAATAACTTATACTGTTCATGGTGGACCTAAGGCCATGGTTGTTATGGGTAATATATCAAAGCGCATTGAACGCAAAAAGTGATTTTTGGCAGGTTACTTCTTCCCAGGTCCTTGCATGCACATGGTTTTTGTTCCAAAAAATCAATGTATGTCTTAGTGTCTTTCAAAAACACCTAAAAAAACTACGTGCAAGTATTGGGCTCAAGAGATATTAGAGCTCAAAGTTAGGGTAAAATTTCAAACGTTGTGGTTTCGGACCACGATTTCTAGACAATTGAAAATGTAATCTTGTTGAATTTTTACTTTTACTGTAGAAATCTACCCAGATTAGTTAAAAAATAAAAAAGAAATGTTTCTGTCATATTCATGTTGCTAAAACTACTCCTCAAAGTAGCGATTGCACTCAATGCGCAAAATTTTCTCAAAACGGGCCAAATTTTGGGACCCAATATCTCCGAAATTAATAAAAATTTTAGAAAAAAAAATTACCAGTGGCCTACTTTCATTATCTTTTACAAAATATCTAAAAATGAGTACAATTTGAAGACATCACTTCCAGACTTTGCCTAGATTTCTCAGACAATAGCTCTTAATGGTTATATTAACGATATATATGTTCCCATAGCCTATTTGTAGTTTGTCATATTAGGTTAATAGCTGCTGTGGAAGAAATAAAAGTATATTTTTTGTCACTACTTATAAAATATTTTATATACAAAAAGGTATTGAGTTCAACAGTGGCAAATATGTTAGAAGAACAGGGGCTCCATTCTACAAAATTGTTAATCAAATTTATTAGAATGATGGACAAAGTTTTTAATTGTTTAAATGTTTCAAAGATTTATAATTACACTCGAAAGCCAGATTTGATATTTATAAATCCATAGATGATGTTAGACTTAATGTAAGTTATTTTATGATTATATCAAGCTCTTTCATGTAAAAAAATTCAAGTTCTTTTGTAGTATATGGAGTACCAATACCTTTGTTTACATGGCTGATCTGTTATTTATCAATAATTGGGAAGAACAGTGCCAATTAATTCCTAATTTATCTCAAGCAGAAAAAAACAGATTTTGCTTAAGTAAACAAACTCTTGAGGGACTTCGTCTTACTGGTAAATAGAGTTCTACTGTATCACGTTGGTCAATTGAATATAAATAGTTAGATGCCTTTTTTTTACGCAGAGAATGTTATAATCATTTTATATTTTCATATATTTATTTCAATTTATTGTATATCAGTTATGCAAATATGAAACTTTCTTCCATAGATATTTTTAAATTGCTCTCATTAAATGTTGTATAGTTGCATATGCTCTGAAAACTTAGTTGCCACAATAAATTCAAGAAAAAACTTATTTCTTTTTTAGTGAATTCGTTTATAACCCTTGGAAAGTTGTTGCTTGTAGAAGGAGCGGAATACATTCTGTCCGAAAAGTTCTGTCAAGATCCATTAGAGGAATACTTTGGGAAGCAACGAATGCGATTAGGTTGTAATGACAATCCTACGTTAATTGAATAGAATTCCAATGCCCTTGGCTTAAATGTTGCAGGAGATAATTTAATTCGTGTTTTTGGTTCAAGTGCAAAGGGCCGAAAGGATGAATTCCAAATGCTTGATGTGAAGGACACTGATCTACCTTCAATTAAAAAGCGAAAAAAATGATTTAATGTAAATCTTTTCTAAGTTACATAAAAATATTACTTTCATCAATCAGTAACTCCACTTTAAATGTCAAAATTGTTATTTTTATAGCACCACTTAGTCTCGGTTGTCTAGCGGTTAGGACGCTTACTAAGTAGTAGGTAACCCAGTTCGAATCCTTGTAAAGACTAAATTCTCAGATCTCATATTTTTTAACAGACCATATGGTTTTTTGGGTTGTTTACCTATTTCACTGCATTTCTAAAAGATGTCGTACTTCTTAACTAAAATTAATTGTTCATGAAAGATACTGGCCTCACCCGGGGAAAGGCTATAGGGAAGAGTGAGACAAAATGACTAAGTTCTTATATCATTAATTACTCAGTGTCACTTGCTGGTATTACTTTCAGCTAATATTACCAACATAACTTGTAAGATAATCTACAGACATTGGAAAATTAACGCATCTGTAAAAAAAAATGTCTGTTGCTATGTTTTTGATATAAAATTTGTTTTCATTCAACAAGTGTTGCTGCTATTCTGCCTCTGTAAATATTTCCCAAAACGTTAATTTAGTTTAAAGAGAAGTTTGAATCTTCAGAAACACGCACCTTTAATAAGATTTGGTCTAGGTGGATCCATTTTTTGACAAGGAGAGAAAATATTCACTAAGTCATATTTTTTTTGTGGAGACGAAAAATATTTCTATCATGTTACATTTGCTATATTTTTTATGTTTGTTTTTTTTTTTCTGCCATTTTTTTTACTTCACGCTGCAAAAGAAAAGTTCCTTTTCATCCAAATTTATCTAAAAAACAAACATATATGCCAAAAGGATGTTCAAATGGTATAATCAAATTTGAAATCACGCCGTTGTTTTTTAACACATTAGGAACAAGTGAAGTTAGAAAATTAACACTATATGTTTTTGTAATGTTTAGAATATTAGAAGTATAGTGTTACTTTTTCTGCTTAAACTGAATTTTGATTAATTCAGCATTTTTAATTAGGTTGCGGCTATAACCGTCATGCCACATAGTGAACTTCGCTTTGACAGCTAAAAACGTAATAGTCCGTCAACGGGTGAATAGAAAAAATATAATTAAAGTTACGCTCATGAGAGCCAGATATTGAATTTGTTTATATATAAAACTAGCTATTTACCCGTTGAAAATCAACTCAGCTTATTTAGTAAATCAAGATACACATTAGATATAGTTCAGAACATACACATTATCGCTAAAACATGTTGAAATTCTAGATATACTTGTATGTACAAGTAGATTTTCCGATAAATATCTAAATACAACAAACTTCATTAAATTTCATGTAAAAAAAGAAAAACATAATGAGAACCTCAACTCAGCAAAACAAAAAATATTTCAAAAAAAGCAAGCAAATATAGCTGTAAAATTGATTCATGTTTTTTGTTAATAATTCTTTGTTAACAAAAAGAAAATGCACTAAAAACATAAGATATAGAATAAATATGTAAGATTTAGGTAATATACTAATTCCTATATTGACATTATTTTTAAAAATTTTTCTTTTTATGCAATGTTTTTCTTAATGCTAGTTCACCTTTTTCAGAAACATTATTTCCTGTTTTTCCACTTTTTCTATTTATTATTCGGACTCAGGCTTTCAAAAATGAGCGTGTACGTATACTCATCCACTTTCTAAGTATGATTTCTTTTAACAAATCCTTCAAAGGTTGAGATTCTACATTTTTTGTAAGAGATGTCCAACTCAAATCAATGAGAAAACTTGCTTGGAATTTTTTCATTAAAACATCTCTCAGATCTTCACCTTTGTATTTGATAATTAGGCTAGAGTTCAATACTGACCTGGCAACATTCTCAACGCTTCGAATGAATATGTAAAAATCATCATTTACTGAAAATATTCCACCTCTACTTACTTTATCTGTCCAACCTCTGGTATATTCTAAAAACGTTTTATTTAATAATTTATTATCAGAATCAGATTCCCATGACTTAATAAGGTTTAATATAGCTTTACTCAAATCAGTGTTTTTACGATTAGAATACATTTTTCGCAATGAAAATGGAATAAATCCAGCTACGTAGCGAACAGTTTCTTCTTCTTCTGGTATTAATTTTAAATCTAATTCTTTACAATTTGATTCCAACAATACATGATTTCTCCACTCAATGACATTCTGAAACCATGTTTTTAATAGAAATGAATACAGAAGGTCAAACCCAGCTTTACAATTAGAAAAGTCACAAACTAGTTCATTCCATGTAGAGCGTAATATTTCATTTTTGAAAAGACAGTGTAAAAGAGTACACTGTTGCTCTCTTAACTGACATGTGCTTCCCCTCAAATTAACAATAGGAAGAAATGCTTCAAAAATATTTTTGCAAAATTCAATCTTTCTTTCCACAGCAATTTCTAGTATACATAAGGATAACTCAGCTGCATAAATTCCTGGAGTTTTAAACCCTTCAATTTTTATACTAAAAGTTTCATCTAATGTAGCTGCTTTTAAACTTTCTTCAAAGAATTTAACAGAATTTTCATATAACTCTTTTGTGAGCTCCAATAATTGAAGTTCTATTAAATAAAAAAATTAATGGGAAAAAAATTTGTCAAACAAGAAGTAACTTGTGAGAAGCTTATGTATGTATGTATGTATGTATGTATGTATGTATGTATGTATGTATGTATGTATGTATGTATGTATGTATGTATGTATGTATGTATGTATGTATGTATGTATGTATGTATGTATGTATGTATGTATGTATGTATGTATGTATGTATGTATGTATGTATGTATGTATGTATGTATGTATGTATGTATGTATGTATGTATGTATGTATGTATGTATGTATGTATGTATGTATGTATGTATGTATGTATGTATGTATGTATGTATGTATGTATGTATGTATGTATGTATGTATGTATGTATGTATGTATGATTAGTATTTTTTAAATCACATTTTTTTGCCATGTTTATGCAGGTAGATCGAAAAAATTATTTTATTATGTTTTATATGCATTTTATTTGTATAAACTAAATATTTTTTGCATGTGTTTGTCATTAACTATTTTTTTACTTCAAATATAGATTTTTATTTTGATATAGATAATTTATTGAATATAAAAATATGTAAATTATGTTACTGTTATCTACAAACACAAATATATGTAACCTATTACCTATAATTTTAATAGTAGTTATGTCTAAAGCTCATCAAATGAAAGATGCAAGTTCAAATGTTTATATAAAGTTGTATAATGAGGAGCATTCAAACGTTAAAGTTGCTCTCAAGCAAAATCAATATGCAAGATTTGTAAGAATGCTAAGCAGTTAAGATTTGTAAGAATGCTAAGCAGAAAGAATATTATTATGTTTGAATATGTGTATGATTTGTACAAATATTTTAATATAATTGTAATTATTGTTACAGCAAATTTTGATTTTTCTCTGTGTTACAAAATAAAAGATGCTCCTCTGATCAGCATTAATGTTAAGTATTTACTTATTAGTAAATCCATGTGTTTAACAGAGATAACATATTTTTAGTAGATGGCTTTGTTTTACAAAGATATTAGTAAATGCATGTGCTTTATGAAGATAAGATATTGGTAGTAAATATACGTGTACCTCATTCCTGTATTATAATTCTTATCTGCATTATAATTGTATGTTGTTAAAATGTCCTAAAGCTATAATATATTATATAACTTCTTGTTTCTATATAGTTTTTGTATTGTATGTTTTTATTATTTATTGCTTCATTATTATTTATTGACATTTATAATTATTTACTGAATAAAGCTTTTGTTTAAATTGTTCTTTTTTTTTAGTTATTTTCAAAGGGGCGTTTGTTTTTTTAATTCACTTGGTAGCTGTTAAAGAGGGAGAAGGTGACAATTATTTGGGAGTGTATTAACTATATACATTTGTGGCATTTTAATGGTAATTGGAATTCTTTTAGTATTTTTATAGCAGAGTTTTGAAGCTTGTTGTCTTAGTGAAATTATTGCAGTGAAATACTAATACTATTATTCTCAAATTTTCTGTATAGACCATGACTTGAAAAAATGAATGCAATATCAACAAATGAACCTATTATTTTTTCACCAATTTTGTGCAGGTAATACATAAAAAAAATTATGTTTTTATTTATGTGCATTTTACACTCACACAAACATATATAACATAATGCTTATAATTTTAACAGTAGTTACGGCAATGCCTAAAGCTCATCAAATGAAAGATACAAATTCAAAGATTATCAAATTAATGATTATCAAAGACTATCAAATTGTATAACGAAGAGCATTCAAACGTTGAAGTTGCTCTCAAGCGAAGTAAAGATGCAAGATTCGTTAGGATGCGAAGCAGTTAGAAAGAACATTATTATGTTTAGATATGTGTATAATTTATACGATTATTTTAACTTAATTATAATGATTATTATAACAAATTTTGATTTTCTCTGCGTAATTATTAAATTAAAGTTGGTTCATTAATCAGCATCAATGTTTACTTTTGTTTCTTAGCGCCAAGTTTTAACTTATTTGGACATTTTAATAAACATTACAAAGAAATAGTTGCGATTGACTTAAATTGATAGTTACACTTTATTTAAAGAAATAGCTGCGTTTTCTCTAAAGAAATAGTTCCACTTTAGTTAAACAAATAGTTTACTAAATAAAGAATTAGTTTTAATTTGTTTGCAAAAACTTTATTATTGATTCAAAAGGTATGCACATCTTTTGAATCAAAAGCAATGATTTCGCAAACAAGTTAAAACTATTAATAGTAATATCAGACGTAATATTTTAATAATCATTATTATTAAAATATTACGTTGGGTCAACGTCAGAATGCGACGCTCGCTCAACGTCGAAATCCGACGTTGGGCCAACGTTAGCCCAACGGTTGGTTTGGACGTCGCGCCGACTACCAAATCGACGTTAAGCCAACGTCGGTTACCGACCATCGGCCAACCAATTTTTCGACGTCGGCCAGACGTTGGCTCAATGTATGTGTGCTAGCTGGGATCATTATCATAAAGACTCATAAGTAAAAATATTCATAAGTAGTTTGAGCTTTTGTAATAATAATTGTATCATTTCCCGATTTTATATGTATAAAAAGACATTGAGCTACCGATTTATCACAGCCGTCAAAAACACGGGTTTTGAAACTTTGAACTTTCAAAACTTATTTACACTAAAAAATGTGGTTTCGAGACACAGGTCACAACAGATTTTGTTTTAGCTGTAAAATATAAAAAAAGATTTGTACATATCATGGGTTGAACTCAAATTCTAAAAAAACTTAGTTCGTTGAAATGCAAAAATGAGTAACTATTCACTTATTTGGAGGACTTTAAAAATCGAAGCTTGTTAAAAAAAAAAATTAAAAAAGAACTTTTAATTGCGAACAAAAGGCTTCTCAAATCTTTTAAATGCTTTGCTTTATTTTAAGGACCAGATTCTAAAAATCGTCTGCTCGCTATTTGTTGTTTTATATATTAATGCCCAGACCTCCTCTAAACAATAGTTCTTTATTCTCGTTTGTATATAAAAAATTTTTTAAAACTGATAAATCTATGCAAAATGGACTGAGGCAATTTGTGTTAAGAATTCTTTTAAGGATTCTCCTATTTATACTCAAGTAAAGTTGATGCAAAGGCGTCCTCAGACATATGACCTTTGTCCTCAGACCTATGACCTTCCTCAAGAGATAAATTACATTTAGAATAAAATAAAAAATGAGAAAAGGCTTTACGAAAAAGTCAAATAGTTGATAAATATTTTTCCAAATTAATGAAAGGGTGATTTACTCAATTTAGCTCGAATGCTAAAACACTGCTTTTTAGTTGCTACCAACACCATTAACGTGATATTTATTGCATTTACTGGCACCCATGCCTTTTATTTAAACCCTGCCTCATTTAAGCCCCTGAACCTAAATCCTACAATTGCACTTCAAGAGCCCACAGTTGTTATTATTTTTAAAGCGCAATTGGCTTAACTTTTGATGAGAACAATGAGAATAACTTTTACTGTTAAACTTTCAAATTTTATCAAAATATCAAAAAGACCTTGGCTTCATACAAGCTTTCAAAGAAGTCCCAGAGGAATATATATTGACTTCATACAAGCTTTCAAAGAAGTTCCAGAGGAATATATATTGACTTCATACAAGCTTTCAAAGAAGGAATTTCCAAGAGGAATATATCTTCGTTTAAATCTTAGAAACAGCGCAATGCTTGAATGGAAAAGACATAAAAACTGTTCCTGTTCGGCTGATTTGACCACAAAACAATGCAAATTGATGGCATATTGATGGGGAATTCTGTACAGAAAGCAGACGACTTCTTAATGAGAATGCATCATTCCTAGGTCTATATGAAGTGTTTTTCCTACGTCAGGACGAAAAAGCCAGGGTATTAAAAAAAGTTTATTTAAAAAAGATTTTTACAAAATGAAAAAAAAAATCTTTTCATCTTTAAATTTTTTCAGGTACCAATTGGTCTGATTGCTGCAAATAACCAGGTAACTTTGCTAACGCATTTGAAGTATCGACTGACTTTACTAGATCATGGCTGGTCATTGCCAGTCAACTCAAGTTGATCCCATCAGTACATGATGCTGTTGAAGTGTACAAATATGGTTTAGTGAAACAAATAGTAGTTGGATACTCTGGTCCCACTAATATTACTATCAGATCTGGAAGACTCTCATCGTCGAATGCCTTAACTCACGCCCTGGATTTTAATGAGCTGTTTAATATATAAGCGATTTTAATAAGCTGTTTAACATATAAATGATTTTAATATTAAACGATTTCAGAGATTTTTGACAAAAAATGGTTAATTTGTTAAACTAGTTGTCGTTCTGATTTTAAATGGTGGTCTATACCACCATTTAAAATCAGAACGGCATCTTCATTCCCAATGAAGATGTTGAAGACAATCATTCAATACAAATTCATGCGCTGGATAAACACTTAAGCACACCATGGAGAGATGCCGAATAAAAGAGATAGCTAAACATAAGATATATATATATATATATATATATATATATATATATATATATATATATATATATATATATATATATATATATATATATATTTATATATAGCAGAAGTGTACTTAATGTTGTTTATTTAATAAAATGCAACGTAAGTACAACTAATATATTAAATTCACTTAATAAATTAGAACTTAAATATCACTATATATCTTAAACAAAAAGTTATTAGAAGAGGAGAAGGAGGGGGCTCAAAATTAGTGATGTATTTTAGGGAAGGGGGGTGGCAAAAATTTTTGCAACCAGTTACAAGAAAGGGAAACGGGTCAAAAACGGTTAAAAATCCTTATAATATTTTTCCATATAATTTTTTGAACAAAAAAAATAAATCAGAGACCACATGACTCAAAAGGCAAGCAACGCCAATTTTTTTCAGAAAACAAAAATGTACATTGTAAGGTTTGAAGATAATAATCATCTTAAACATTCCTCCAAAATAATCTGTTTCAAAGATACGAACTAATCCTTAAATTTGAATCAGTTGTTTTTAAGCTTACACAAGCAAGCAGAGTATTTATCTTTTAAAAACACTATGATTAATTTGAGAGTGTTCTTGTTTATCCATTGACATAAACAGTTGGAAACAAATATAGTGGTTGAGCAGTTTTTTAGATCTATTGATATGTTTTGTAAATGATCTTTTGTAAACTATGTCATACTAGGTTCAATGAAATGTAATCTTCTGTTGATATATCAAGATAAGATAAATTCAATATTTACTCACGCTAGCTTATTACCTGTTTCAAGTTTTATTTTATGACCGACCTATTCGGGTTGTACTTTACTCTATGACAATATTTTCTGTACTTTACCTTATGACCAATATTTTAATGACTTCTAATTTATTTTTTAGACATTTTATCTTAAGCTATATGCCACACAAGTCTCTCTGGTTTATTCAAACCATGGTTTCACTGTGTAATTTGAAATTTTAAACAATGTTGGGTGCGAGTTAGTAGATAAATGCAGTGTAAAATTTTGATTGCAATAAACTAACAATAACGTTAAATCGTACATTTGAATATCCATATTTGGATTTTCTTTTTTTCCTATTAGGACAACAATCCATGAAATAAAAGTAGGAGTGTATTTTTTATCTTTGATTTTTGCCAAGCATTTGAAAGAAATACAAAAAAAATTGTTTAATGTCATGTTTGATGTATAACAAAATTATTGAAACTAAATCTCAGTTTCAAAAATACAGCGCTGTCAATAATCATTTATAATTATAATACAGTTATATTATTTAATTATAATAAAAATTATGTTACATTTAAATACAGTATAAATATGTTTTATAAAAGAAATATATGTGAAATAATATACGTAAAAGTACTACTTTTAACATTGCAAGTAACTTTGTATACTGCAAGTAAAAAAAAAGAATAATGGCATATAACTGAATATGGAAAAAATCTTTTTTCTCCCAAAAAATGAATTTTCATCTCACACCAAAAATGTCAAATATAAAAATTATCTCGCTAGTGGATTGTAAAGCTTCATTTGTCTAAAGGCTATCCATAAGGTCTACAGATGGTTAGCTGTAAATGGCAAAGACTACTGACATAATGGTATTTGATATTCCATTATTACACCCAACTCACAAGGCTCAAAGTAAATGTAAAAAAGACTTTTAGCTTATTCACTACTCCTGGACAAGAAGTGGGTTTTGCATAGTGTCTTCTTGAAGTAATGGTAGTTCCATGCCTGTTTGTTCTTTGATACTTAGTAGTCTTTCATGAATGCAGTTAGCTGAAACACGTGCCTCAGGATCACCATCCCAACATTCTTCCATAGTAATGCAGATTGTATTTAAAATCTACAAAAGTATTTTAGCAATATTAATGTCAATAATTAAACATGAACTTTAGCCAACAGTATTTGTTACATCTACTTTTACTATTAATATAAGATTTTTCTAATAACAACATTCACTAACAAAACTTTGCACTGGTAACTTTCTCTTCACAAAAACACAAAAATAAACAAACCGTATTGTTTCTCCACTCTGTGAGGATTTGTGGTCTAATATTTCGGTCAACTACACAATCTTTCATCTGCCAGATACTTGGATTTTCACCAACTTCATCAAAGTAAGGAGGCTGGTAATGATTTGGTAGTCCTTAAGTGCAAAATATTTATAAACAATTTTTATCAGTATATAAATTTACTAGCTTACATTAATATTTTCAAGTAACTTTGTTATATATTATTCTATTTTTTTTTAATTTTATCTATATTTATTATTTACATTGATACTCTTATTACTCTTATTTTCAAACCATAGGGCAATAATAAAACATAAAAGCAGTATTTTCAAGCAGTTTTTTTCAAGAGTTTTCATAAAAATGAGCTTTTTATTATGAAGTGCTACTTTATCAAGTTTAGAACTTCAATAACAAAAAACCAAATTAAAATTCACTTTAACAAACTCAAAAAGTGGACATAAGAAACTCAAATTAAACACAGAGATTTTCTAAATAATGCAAAAAGCATTCTTCATAGCATTCTTTAACTCAAATAGAAACAGACCACTTTTTACCGCAGGAATATATATGTAAAACAAAGAATAAAAACTAACCAGATTCTGATTTGCACCTTAAAAGGAGTTCCCAAATAATTAAAGCAGTCGAGTAAATATCCATGAGAAAGTAAGATTCTGAATTAAACATAATTGCTCCATCTAATATCTCAGGGGCCATATATCTTCTAGTTCCAACCTAGGCAATAACATTTTATTGCAAAAAAATACTGATAAGACATTTAGGAGGAAAACTGTTTAGAAATCTAGTTTCACACTAACCTGGGCTTTCCAAAAACAAGTTTTGCAATTGTTTCGACTGACTGCAATTGCTAATCCAAAATCACATATAACGCAATCTAAATCATTTGTTACTAATATGTTTGCACTTTTAAGATCTCGATGTGCTATTCGAGGTTTAATATTGTCTGCAGTGTGTAAATAGACAAGTCCACGAACAATACCAAAAACAAACTTTAGCAGCTGGGGAATAGTTATGACATTTTTCTTCAAGAAATCAATTAGCGAACCTTTTTCATAATACTCTACAACCAATAAATACTGCAACTTATTGTTCATGATTTCAGTTTCAGCTGCAAGAAAATTGATGACATGCTGATGTTTTAATTTATAGTTTAAAAAAATTGATTTTTCATTTATCCATAAATCATGCAAAGTTGGCATTAGCAGCTTGACTACCATCTTTCGATCTTGATTTTGAACAAGCCAATGTTTAGTAAACTGGCCCTGATGAATAATATTTAAGTATTCATACTTTGGTAATACAGGCTCATAAACCATCAGGTTAATGTTTTTCCCATTTTTATACCTCCATTTGATAAAAGCAAAAATACCTAGTGCAGCAATAACTATAGAAAGTGGTACTAATATATACACAAGCACAAGATAAGGTGAATTTCTTTTCACAACTTTTTTCTTTGGGGTTGAATTAATAATCTTTACCATAAGGGTTGGATAAATAACATTTGCTGAAAAAAACAAACAACATATAGTGTTCTTTTAGAAATTAAAAAAAAAATCTAATAAAAACAATGCCTAAAAATTTATGCAGATAAAAAATGGTTAATTTTTAAAAATGAAAATTAAATACAGCAAAAATTAGGTTGATATACATGTATATAATATATATATATATATATATATATATATATATATATATATATATATATATATATATATATATATATATATATATATATATATATATATATATATATATATATATATATATATGAATTAAGCTTGTATTGAAAAGCAGTTTTAAAAAAAAACTTTTTTAAAAAAATTTTTGATGCAGAACAAAGCCTTATGGCACCTCTACGCCACTGACCTTTCCAGGAAGACTATTTAGGTTTTGGGTCTTATCTATTGAGAAGAACAGAGACAGGTTAGGCTGGAAAAATATTTTTCAGATTTCAACTTTGTTAAAGGCAAAAATCTGGCTATCAAATATACAATAGTATTATCATTATAAAAGTTGTAGTATTACAATTGATAGTATATAGGTTAAGTTGAAGTGAAACAAGAAAAAAAGTAACAGTAAAAAAAGTGTAAAAGAAAATTAAAAAATAAAAACAAAAACAGAAATAAAAATACCATCAGCTGGTGGACTTAAATAAGGTTTTAAAGTTGGATGATCTACTCTACTGTTACACATTGATGTGCTGCAGCAACAGTACCAAAGGTTGTGATTAGGCAAGTAATGTAAAGGACATCTATCAAAACCACATTCCAATTGTCCATGATTAAAACATGATAAATACCAATGCTGAAGTTTTCCACTAATATTCCTATAAACAGCTTGGCATTGTTTCATCTCACTATCACAGACTTTTTCATTACATTTTGTTTCATCTTGAAAGCAAATAGAATCCTTCTCACTTCTAGCCAAATTAGCATCAAGACATTTATGAGGTTGAGTTAGATTAACAGGAAGCGCTGTATAATAAAAAAAACACTAATGTAATGCTTTGTAATAATTTAATTTTTGTTTATTTTTTTTCACCAAATTATGTTTTTTTACAGATTGAGTTCATTTATAGCTAAATCCTTTCCATTAAATTCCTCCCCCCCCCCCCCAAATATATATATATATATATATATATATATATATATATATATATATATATATATATATATATATACACACACACACACACATAATGAAAATAAAAATAAATAAAAATAGAAATTAGATACTTTTAGTTACTATAATCATGAAAAGAGAATTTAATTTGAAATTTTTGTATAACTGAGTGAACTACATATATGTAGCAGATTGCTATGTTTATGGCTATCCTATTGCACAATCAAGTCAAACATCACAAAAAAGAAATTGCAATGAATTTCTTTAAAGAAACTTACCAAATAAACAGTTAATAGAAAGATGAATGAGAAACTCTACTTTTCGAAAATTTTTCCATGAAAACATAATTGTTAAATACTGTCATTGGTTGACAGGCTTAAGAAGTCAACGCATAATAAAACTGTCATCGGGTAAAAACACTCTTTAAAAGCGAACTTTTAACAAGTAAGCACTTTACACTAATAAATTATTGTTCGAGTGTTTATTTAAAACAAGACACTTAAGGTTAAAAATACAGTGCGACTCTATTTTAGTGATGACACTATGATAGTTATAAATTAGTATATAGATAAACTTGTATTTTGTTTTCTTGTATTTCATAAGAGCCTTCTTACACTCGGTATATTCACAAATTTCATGTATAGCAATATAAATTATTTAATTCGTCAAAAAACTTGTTCAGTTTTTGCTTTTAGCCAATAAGAATACTTTTTCATTCATCAAAACATGTAACAATCACGTGCTATAATTCTCATAGTGGAACTGCGTTTTAATTCTGTTCGTAGTTGTTGTTACGTACAAACATTTTTTTTACGTAAACAATATGTAATAACAACCAATTATTATATAGCTTTCATTATTGTGTTTTTTTCTTAATAAAACTGCTAATTCCTATTTTGCACATTTGAAAGAAAAATCATAACATGGATTAGGGAAAAAAAGTTCTGCATAAATGATTGGGAAAAAAAGTTCTTCGTTTTCTTTATCTTTTTTCTTAATAAGATTGACATTTGACGAAAAAACAAAAATGAAAAAAGTTTTACATTTATTTTGCTCAATTTTCCTAAACATTTGAGAAAATTTTGCTCAATTTTCCTGAACATTTAAGAAAAGTTACATTGTTTTATAAAACTCTGAAAAGACGGAATGAAAAATAGAGCAAGTAAACCCTCTACTTTTTTGAGGAGAAAATCTTTTTATTTCCTTTTTTTTTTATCTTTCTTTTAATTGTGTTCAATTCCTTTCTTTAAGCTAATTATTTATAACACTTTAAAATCTCATTTCTTATCATTTCCTGTATAAAATAATTGGCAATTGCAAAGATTTTTATTTTTAATGCTCAAATAATGAGCACATGCAACGTTGAGAGATCTTCGTGTTATCTTCCCATACTGCCAGAATCGTTTTAATTAACAAGTCCGACAAATTATTTTTGTTTATAGGAAACTTGTAATGTAATTTTTCAGGAAATATTTACTGATAAAAGTAAGTATGCTATGTACCACAATATATCTTCAACATGTGATAGCTTTTACTACAAAATAGCTTATATTCAAAGTTGGCGAAGGAAAAACTTCATTTAAAGCTAAAGCGAAAAAAAAAATAAAAAAAATCGCTAAATATTATCGACAACTAAGATCCAATTCTTTTGGTACCTACTTAAGAAACAAATGCGCAAAGAAATTTATCGGTAGCTATAAAATATTCTCTCAAATATTTAAGAACTAATTCATCTTTTGAAAAAGTAAAGTAAATTGCTGAAATCATAGATGGCTTTTGTAAATTTTTTTTTTTTTGTTATTATCCATAAACATCTAGTAATGCTCGTATGCAAATTAAAATCAATAACAAATTTACAAAATTAAAGTGGCAATGTGTAACTTCTTTAGTTAGTAGCAAATATTTTTTGAAAGGTTTTGTTAGCTTAATATGACGTCTGTACTCTGACGTCACCACGACTAAAGAAAGCCGACAGGTTAGAAAGGGATCTTTATTTGTTCTGCGATTACAAACAATGTAAACAGTGCCATTATATTTATAAAATATATAACAAGATTATGTTTTGACAAGATTATGTTTCTTGAGTGCTTGTTTTTAGTCATTTTTTAAATTTGTTTTTTTTAATTTTGTATAATTCTTTTTCTTTTTCTTCTTTTTTTGCCATGCTGTTGATGCCTTTTCTTCTTCTTTGATTTACTTTGCTCCTTTGGTTTGATTAATCGATTAACAAAATAATCTTAGTTTTTGACAAAATAAATGTATTTAAAAATTCCTTTTGTTTAATGAACTTTTTTTATCAGTTTTACCAAAATTCACTGAAGTTTCTAGCAATCGTGTGGCTGATGTAGCTGTTTTTGTGATAAAGATTATTGATACTCATGAAACCAAACTTGTCAAAGTAATCCTCTTTTTTTACACTTTTTCTCGATGAATTTCTCTTAAAATCTGCAAAATCTGCTTAAAAATCGATTTGTCAGAAGATTTGTTCGAGATAGCAGAAACAGATAAAACAGAAACTAATCGAACTATTGTTTAATGATAAGATTTAAGGACTAGCTATTAAGGGCGGAGAGTAAGGGGAGAAGAGACATACAAAACTAGCTGTTAAGGGCGGAGAGTAAGGTAGGAGGAGACATGAAAATGAACCATTACTCTTTTAAAATACTTATTTTTGAAGTATTTTTTTAGCTAGGGGTAATTGTAGATTGAATAATAGTAAGCGTTATTCTATCCAGCTTTAACTGTAATATACGAGTGTAAAAAGTAATGTATGAAAGGGTTGATGTCAATAACAGGCTGATATTAGCAATGAACTTTAAGGTTTTTTTGATTTTTATTCGCTACAACAGTTTCGATCATGATTTCTAGCATCACTAGAACATAAAGAGATTGTCCTTATCCTCTTCGACGGCTCAAAAGACATTGACAAAGTACTATTAGTTAGCTAAAAATTAGAACTTGCCGTACCTAAGCATTGCACATGTATAGTGAGATACTTTGACGTGGTTCATATCTAAAACTAACAATATTTTCGTTTTCTCTAAAACTAGCTAGTTACGTTTTTGCTTGATCTCATTTATAAATAACTTCGTTCGTGTAAAACTCTGTTCAATTTTTCTAAATTTAATCCTGCAATAATTTAATTATGTAATAATTTAATCCTGCAATAGTTTATGTGAATGAAAAACAAACCATTCACCGTGGTGTGATCTAACAAAGTCCTATGCTTTAAGAAAGTCCTAATTTAAGAAATAACAAATTTCGTATATAAAAATAAACATTTGGGGAAAATTACTTAGTTATCTTAACTAGATATCTAGTTAGTTAAAATAGCTAATTTTTTTCTCTCTTAATGTTTATCTTACATATATGAAAATTGTCATTTCTTAAATTTGGACGTTTTTAAAGTATAGGACTTTGTTTGGTCACACCACGGTAATTTGCTTTCCGATTTTTTACGCAAATTAAGACGATTTACAAAATTAAAAAGAAGGCATGCACTCTTTCATGAAGACAATTTTTTTTATCTTAAAATATTTTTAATTGTAAAATACTTTCTTGCTTATATAAAAAGGTTTTTAAGAAAATTGGTTCCTCTATGTTTTACTTAGTCCATCGCCAAAAACAAGCCGTAATCATGTTTCTTTCATAATCACGCACAACAAAAACAAAAGTAGGGAGGAGCGAGTGTTTTTACCTTCAAAACAAAAGCTTTCCTCCAAGTGATCTCCAAAGAAGTCATGCTTTGTATTCTTACCTTATTACTCATCTCTGCAATAACTTTAATTAAGAGCTCATTGGATCGTTACATTTACAAAGCGCGCCTTTTTCTTTATACCCAATATAAAAAGGCGCCATTTATTAAAAGAATAATTCGAATAATCAAATGTAATCAATTTGTGTATTCATTAAAAGTTGGTTTTCAGATATATAAATGTATTGAATAAAATTTGACGTAATTATTATTCTTTGGTTAGCACATCCTTGGTTACTGCATAAAATGTCTTAAAACACAACCGTTCGTTATAATTTCTTTTATATTTTTAAAATTATGAGTTTATAGTTTAATATTTTTTTGATGTTCTCATGATCAATTTATTTGTTTTTTTTTTTTGTTTTTTTTTTCGATTTTGGCAGTCCGAAACCTTTCTAATTTAAAAAAATACGTGCAGTCAAACAAGAAGAAACTTGTTTACAAATTTTGCTTAACCTCAACAAAAAACAAAATGAATACTTTTCCATCACGCGGGTATTTCCATCAGTGGCCCGCAATAGCGCTTCCTATTTTATTGTTGCAAGTATTTGATAATGGCGCTTATTTTCTTCTTTTAGAAAGACTTCTTTTTACCACTCAATATAAATGATTAAACAAAATTTTACGTTACACTGTTTTCGTTTATGCATTTTTAAAATCGAACCTTATTATTATGCATCTAAATAATACAACAGAACGTGACGCTTAGAGCCTTGTTAAGGTAATGAGTTGTTTATTTCATTACTTTAGTTACGGATATTACCTATTCTTGTCAGCCTATACTACCCTTGCCTTTGACTTGGAGTATACTTTAGGTAACTTTCTATATAAACTACTCAAAACACAAACAGTTCAAAATACAACAGTGATACACTCAAACAAAAGTCATCTAGAATAGAAAAGATTCATAAAGTTCAATTTTTCGTAAATATGGAACAACAACATTTAAGAGATGGACGTGCAAAGTTGTTTATTTTTTTGGCCGTTGGCCGATCCCTATCCCTATCCTTATCCCTATCCCTATCCCTATCCCTATCCCTATCCCTATCCCTATCCCTATCCCTATCCCTATCCCTATCCCTATCCCTATCCCTATCCCTATCCCTATCCCTATCCCTAACCCTTACCCTAATCGCCTATCTAACCAGCTTCATTGTGAAATATAAATCGCACTGTTACAATAAAATAATTGCGCATGCGTGTACAATATTGCTCTCTGAGCAGCTTATGGCCAGGGCTGTGGAGTTGGAGTCGGAGTCGTGGAGTCGGAGTCGGAGTCGGAGCTCATTTTGGCTGGAGTCGGAGTCGGAGTCGGAGTCGGAAAAATTGTACCGACTCCGACTCCGGTTTAAAAAAAATCTTTCAAAGTTTCATAATTTTCATAAGGATTTTATAGTTGTAAGCAATATAAGTGATAAGCAATAGGGTATTTTTCTGCTTATCACTGAGAATCACATATCACCTCCCTTGCGCTCTCCTCTAGCTTCCGTTAAACTATATAACTTCGTGATCCCCTAACTCCCAACTTAAATTGTCTGGCACTGCGCTACATATTCTTAGTAGAAAGCTAGCCGTGCCACCACCAAGCACCAAAGAGTTGCTCCACAAACAGAAAGACTGTAAGTATTCAATTAGCTTTGTTTCTCTGGAGAGAGAGAATATTAGAAAATTAGTGATTGAAAAAGCTGTTAAACAAAAAGAAGAACTTAATGAATGTCTCAAGGGACGCTTTGTGTTTCTTAACAGAGTGAACTATTTTGCAATCAATGTTTAATTCTTTTTTGAAAAAAATGAAGCAGTTACCAAGAGATTGGCAGTAAAAGACGCCAAAACTAATCACACCAGCGAATTTCTCCAGGTCTCAGTAGAAAAGATTCTTAAAGAATATGAACTTAAAGAAGAACAAGTTCTTTCATGTTTGAAATATTGTCCAACTGACAATATTTCAAACATGATTT
This sequence comes from Hydra viridissima, assembly GCF_058129835.1. Taxonomy (NCBI): domain Eukaryota; kingdom Metazoa; phylum Cnidaria; class Hydrozoa; order Anthoathecata; family Hydridae; genus Hydra; species Hydra viridissima. Next base: position 16,288,085 of record NW_028324305.1, read on the forward strand.
TGACAAATTCATAATGTTATTAGCGACTGCATAAGAGTTTATTGCATAACCAGAGTTCAGAAAAGTTGTTTGTTCAGAAATTGTTTTCTTATAAATATTGTTTAAAGCACTAAGTGGTTGGATTATTTGTATCATAGTGATGAAATAGCCGATGTTAACATTTTACTACAGTTATTTGTTGTTACGAACAAATAACTGTAGTAAAACAAACAACTATTTGTTGTTAGAAATTGGTTACTTATGAAGGAGTCGGAGTCGGAGTCGGAGTCGGGAGTCGGAGTCGGAGTCGGTCCATGATAAAATCAAGGAGTCGGAGTCGGAACAGCAGCTTACCGACTCCACAGCCCTGCTTATGGCTACGTAGTGCGCATTGCACTCTACGAAGACACTTCGTTTTTTTTTTGCAAATCACGCTCGTTGCGCATTGTTACAAATCTTTTGTTTTAAACGATAGAAATTTAATTCTCTTAAAGTCAGTCGGATTCGACGGAAATATTTGGTCTCGACTAACCACTCATACAAACTTCCTTTTATTTATAAAAGATGACAGCAATGGAACCAAATTTTAAGATTAATTTTATATAACTTGACAACTACTATATTGCTGCATCTACTATATTGCTGCAGTCTTCCAGTTTATGAATATTATTGAATTTTCTATTTGGGTTTGCTCCATCAGACACTATTGGCCTTACTTTAAGTCCAATGGATTCCAATATCATGTATGTATGTATGTATGTATGTATGTATGTATGTATGTATGTATGTATGTATGTATGTATGTATGTATGTATGTATGTATGTATGTATGTATGTATGTATGTATGTATGTATGTATGTATGTATGTATGTATGTATGTATGTATGTATGTATGTATGTATGTATGTATGTATGTATGTATGTATGTATGTATGTATGTATGTATGTATGTATGTATGTATGTATGTATGTATGTATGTATATATATATATATATAACAACAGAAATATATACAGTTAAGGATAATTAACTTATACCTAAAATGAACATAAATACAATAAAAAAAAAAAATTTGTCACAGTTTTAAAGAATTCAGCAAAAGACAATTTATGGCAAACTGCAAGAATAATTAAGTATTTCATATCAATTAATATGATTTACAAGCTATATATAAACTAAGTTTTATTTGACAAAAACTAAATGAAATAATATATGAAATATGAAAAACGAAAACATGAAATATCTAGCCGATATAGATATTTTGCAAGATAATTAGAAATTTGGAAAACTTTTTTAAAGATTTTACATTATCAAATGAATTGTAAAAAAGCCCATTAGAAAATACACCTACTAAAAAAATGATGCGTAGTGGAATGTATATTGTGGAGTTTAAAGAGTAGTCGAGGCAAAAAATGGTGACATTTAGGAAAAAATACTAACAAAATACATAAAATTAAGGCTGGTGAATATAGGACCAAGGAATTTAATGATTACAGATCTTAACAAAAATTTTTATTTAAGATTTTTTATATTTCGTTATACTTTTTTTAGTCATCTTAAAATTAACCTAACCGGTCTCTTTTATTATTGACAGATCTTGTTTACACGAAAAAGGATCCCAGATTTACAAATGTTCATCTTGAAAAAATGATAAAATCTGTTAGTGCCAACAACTAATTTCCTTTACCTAGGTGTAATTTGTTTAGTAATTTGTCAACACCTGAAGTAGTTACTTAATCCTGAACAGTCTTATTAAACAAATGCTGTAAAAGTTTAAACTAATACCACCTAATCAGAGTTTCTGTTTTAAATCTGTCGGCAGCTATTTTAATAGATTTTTTGTTGACGGGTGAAAATTTAGAGTTTGTCGGAAACTCGCATGGCTCACTGATTTCTACGGCCTCTTTGATGTAAAACAATGAGTTGCACGTCCATCTCTTATACGTCTATGATATGGAATGTTTTGTAAAAGATATTTCCCCTAATTAGACTAGATTGAAATGGTCTGAAGAATACAGGCAAACACAGTCCCACTTCGCAAATTTTCGTGTTAGAGTTCCTTTCCTCATGTACTAGTGCTTACCTATTACTTTTGATAATATATAAGCGAACTGGTTAATTCAGGCAGTATACCAAAAAAAAACTACATACTCTTCTCATGTTCAATTTTTCTGCCATCCTGAGTACTTAATTGGGTCTACAGAGAATGTTTGTTAAGCTAATTGACGCTGGTCCGGAAGTATTCCTACGTGCGTTAGTAGGTACCTTTCCTCATTTATTTTTAATAATTGTTTAAATTTGAAAACATCAGAAAATCTTCAACCAAAACAGTTACGGAAATAGACTTTGGATTCTGCTGAACAGACTATAGTGTAAGGGCGGCGGTTTTATATATGATCATAGCTTGTTTGTTTGAGTATGAGTAAGATGTTGGTTGAGTATTAGGGAAGGTTTAGGTCTAGGTTTATGTGGAAGGGGTATTTGGAAGCTTGGATTGAGTTTGATGGTATTGGGATTACTTGGTTGGGAAAAGGTAAGGTTTGTGAATAGCTTGGTTAGGAATGGGCAAGGTTTAGTCTAAAAAGATTAAGTTTATATTTGCCGTCCTCAGTTTATTTGATTATTCAATATATTTCAATAAATGTTCTATTAGTGTGTAATGGTTAGCACTCTTTTTACCATTAAGTTATAAAATACAATTAATGCTCTCTTACTCAACTTGTAGTGTTCAATACTGTTTTTATCAATAACTCCTCTTCAGCTCTTCTAGCTTTAAACAAATATCTTTCCTCTTTTTTTTCTTTATTAAAAACGGCGAAACTTCTGCTTACTTTTCTTCAATCAGTTTTTCTTCTGACTTCTATTTATTTCTTTACTTCTTCTGTTTTATCAACAGCTTCAAATTCTTCAATAATAAAAACTCTTTTTCTCTAAAAATTCTTCTTAAAAATCTTAAAATCTCTGACTTCTTCTCTTCATTTATATAAAAAGAGGACCTTTTCCTCCTTCTTTTTCGTTTATTCAATAAGAAGTCTTTCTCTCTCTCTTTTTGTTTATCAAAAAAGTCCTTCATAACTCTATTTTTTTGTTCATCAAGAAGTCCTTCGTAACTCAATATTTTTGTTCATCAAGAAGTCCTTCATAACTCTATTTTTTTGTTTATCATGAAGTCCTTCGTAACTCTATTTTAGAGCTTTTATAGTTCATTATTATTTGTTTCCACGCTGTCTACTTATCATTAATTTACTTGATAGGTAAATAAGTCTCTGCGTGTAGGTCTTTTTTTAATCGCTATTTTTAATTTTTTCTTCGTTACGTTTTATCGTGTTATCGTTTATTTATATGACAGGGTGAAAAGGTCTCTGTACGTATGTCTTTTCACTGTTTTTAACTTTTCTCCCTCCTCACAATACTTTACTTCGCTAAAATGAACCCTGTAGTTAAAAATTGGGATAGTGTCTTTTGAGCCGACCTAAAAATGGGACCTTAATGAGGTGAAAGAAAAATACATTCCACTGTCCAGAAATATAAATTTTCAAATTCAACTACGACCTCCTTAGAAATAAGTTGACTTTAAAGTTATTGCAACTCTAGTTTTTGTGCCTAAAATGAGAGTTAGAAAAATCCTTATTAAATCTTACCAACTGACACCACCCACCTGGAAGTTGGAGGATATCTCACTAGTATCAATGTTTATAAAATCTTTGTAGTTGCGTCATTGTGTAATTCATTGTGCACAATGAATATGTAGTTCAATGACTATATATGGCTCGTTGTGCATAATTCATTGTGCACAATGAATTTAGAAATGATATTTAAATTGTAAAAGCGGATGAACATTATGAGAAAATATACAACAAACATAGAATTTAGTTGTCTTGATATTACAATCTTATTCAAATCTTATTCAAATCTTATTCAAATCTTGTATGGTTTTTGGTTTCTTGGTTATATGCTTTTTTTCTTCGATGATATTGGTTACATTAAGTTGTTCATTTTTTTGGAAAGCGACAGTGAACCTTTATGATTGCTAAAACAAATGTTTTTATTACTTTATAGGTAAGATATATTAAAATTTCTAAGAGATTGCCAAATTTGATTTCCATTTTCTTGTTAATATATATTTTAATAATATGTTTTTCTAAGGATATCAAAATCAAACCTATTCTCCATAATAGATAAAAAATCTACAATCTAAATCCCTAATTAATCATGATGGAAGTAGGAAAATTGTGTGTTTTTTTTGCATGAGAAATTGCTCCAAGCCACTAACAGAATTTCAAACTAACATCGTTGGTGTAGTTTATTAAACAAGCATCGATCTTTCTGATGCCCGTGTACTGCAGGGCCTTTTTTAAAGTTGCCGAACAACTACGAGGAGAAATGATGAAGACAAAGATGTGACCCTTACAGTTTAGTTTGACTTCATATCAATTAAGATCAGAGCAGAATCCTGTGGACAAACATGTTACTGTGTCATTTGCAAGATAAGACGTTTATAAATCAATTAAAGGAGCTCGATTGACCATTCCAAAATTGATGGGAAGCTACGATCTTTAAAATGCAGCAAATACCTTAGTCTTTTAAGTAAGGACTTGCCTCACCGCAATAAGTTCCCATTCGGGAATATTTTAGGGACTTAGCTGCAAAAGATTCTAAAACTACAGAACACATTGCAACTTGAGTCGTTGTTGAAAAGCCAAGGCTCAATGTTCAGCTCAACACGTTTTTGTCTAACATTGAAATTGTTTATCAATCATCAAGTGCAAAGCTGGTTCCACCCTATTTCTATGCCAATTTTAAAAGGCTTGTCGCCAATTGAGTGATTTCTTCACTTATCATGAAATGAAATCATTTTCTGGGAATAATAGCAATAGAAACTTCAAGTGATACAGCTGTTTATTGCAAGAATTCGGCAGATCTTTTAAAAACAATTCTACTATCAATGAATAATTCATTTGGTAAGAAGTTGATGCATGTCGTTGATGGTGGAAAAAGGTTTCTGAACTTTTGTCTCGGGGTCGTTGATGGGAATCTTTTTTTACTGAAAATTTAGAGAAGTCTTCTTCTTAGAAGTGAAAAACACAAGCATCACGCGTCTAATAAAATTTGCTTTTGCAAAGAATCTACCTGAGACTTACGTAAATGTTCAGCGAATTTGGTCCCTTATTAGGGCTAATGATATCGAATCAATTATTTGATGTGGTTTGAAAACGGCAATCATTTTGCTAAGTCTCCAGGCACACTTTAACACTTATCTTTCCAGATGATGCAATTCTGATTCAAAAAACCTTAAAAGCTCTGTAGTCATGAAGACAAATTTCTCAAGGTTCCAAAATTTTGATAGCAGGTTTATTTAAGCTGATTATCTAAATTTCATGAATTCAGAAAGCGTCTTAGGTAAAGCTTAACTAACTGGCAAGATCATTCATATTCCAATCAATTCTGCATCTGATGATACTTGAATCTCTGGCATCATTCTCCAATCAAATTACATATTTTGTTAGGTGTTGCAAGTTGTTTTTTCCAGATCCTGGAAACTAATTGGACAAATACCGATCAACGGAAAGCATATTAAAATATTGAGCAGAGTTCCTACCCTCACTTCCCTTGAAATTTAAAAAAAAAAAAAGAAAAGGGGAAAAGTTCAAGGAAAGTAAGCGTTGAAAAGTTTTCAAAATGTGGATGCTTTTCAATAACTGGCTGAGAGAAGTTCATCATTCCAAATAGTTCGGGATTTTTTTCCATCAAAATATTTTTTAGGTCACTAAGTGAACACGAAGTGAAGTGGTTGAAACACATCATCAGAACTTTCATTATCATTGGTTAAAAAGTTCAATCAACATCCTGAGTATACAAATGATTAGTCACTTGCATTGTAGACAGGGTGTTTTATAAGTTGTGTACGTGCTTTTGATTTAAAATTCGTATAATCGGGTTGCTTTAATTTTTTTTTTCAATGATGATTTCGAATTGCATTGGCGAGCAATCATTTTCAAAACTAAAAGCTTATCAAATCTCTTTTCTTTGACACTCTCAAATTGTTTTTAATGTTAAAGAATGTATCTCTAAGCGCGATATTGATACTTTTTAAGTGTCTGTCTCGCCCGAACTTACTTTAACCTTCATTAATCATTTTTAAGAGAGACACAAAGCAACCTTTCTTCATAATGGTAATAAAATCTTTAAAAGTTTCAGTGCACAGAGAACTGGTTTTGGAAAATATTTTAGACTGTTTTGAGAGAAAAGTTCTAAGTTTATTACTGGGACAGCTAAGTACTTATCTACGGTACCCCCGCTTTTACCCTACTTCTAGGCGAGTAGGTCAGCAAGGGATAAAGAAGCTATACATAATTAGAGCTAAGAAATAAAAACTTACTAAAGATTTGGTGCTAACTGAAAATTTTATGTTCTACGGTACAAATTTAACCCATTGTAAGGAAATCCAAATAATTTTATTTCGTGAAAAATCCGATATGTAAAATTAGTTTGTATTATTAGTTACAAACCTTCAACAAATCAGTTCGGTAAATTCTCCATTTTGGTTTTTGAAAATACGGTTTTAAAGTCTAAAGACTTCAGTAAACAGAAAAATCATTTCAATCTTTTACGCAAATCATCAAAGATTCGAAGAGGGTACTTAAGTTTAAATAGCGATACAAGTTTCAAGAGGTTACTAAAACTTTTAAAATACTTTTATAGTTAGGAAGTGGGGGGAGGGGAGGGGGCGCTTAACCAAGTTTTATGAAGACAAAATTCATGATGGGCAGTAAACTTTTTTAAAAAAAGCTTTTCAATTTTGTAATTAATGCTCCAGTAAAAAAAAAAAAATACATTTTCAAACCTTGTCTTAAATATAGGGGAAAAAAAGGAGAAAAATGAAATAAATTTGAAGTGCAAAATTACGGTGTACATTTCTTACACCAAGAATACTTTGATGATACAAAAAACAATGCCCCTTACCTTTAGTTTCCTCGTTTTGGTAGTTTTTGTAATGATTTGTTTTAGGTTTTGCACAACGAAAGTTATTTGAGTCTTGATTTAACGTATATTTTAAAAAAGCAGTGTAGTTTTCTTGCGTTATTTATTTATATTTTATAATCTCATTTAATTAAAAGGAGAGGTTAAGTTTTTTGACCTTTAAATCAACTTTTGAGCTGCGTACGTCCTTTTTTTATTCCTTAAGCTTATTTCTTAAAATAAATACGTATTTAAACGTCAGCATTGGTTTATTTACTTAGATAGAAACGTTACAAAGTTTACTGTTGAACAGTCTCGTTTCGTGACTTCAAGGAACACACGCGTAGTAAAGTAATTATTTTGAACATATTTTATGAGTAATTCTTTTTTTTTTTTTTTTTCTTTAAATCAATTCTTTTTTTAAAAATTTTCCAAATTTTTTTTTTTCTTAAAAATAATCCTTTTTTTTTTCTTTTAAAAAAAAAAAAAAGAATTACTAAACTAAAAAACAAAAAAAAGCTTTAAAAAAAAAAACTCAAAACTTTAGGAAAAAAAAAAAAAATCAAAAGAACTTGTTCGGCAATTCAACCCTTAATTACTGTTAGCTGGTGCTAACCAGGTACGGATTAACAGAAAGAGGAGTGGGAGGGGGTTGAGTAGAAAATGGAGGAGGGAAAGGCTACATTATTTACCAATAGTGCAGGGCGTGGGGGAGAAAACGGGAGGGAGAATTTTTTAAATATTCTTAAAAGTACCAAACTGGAAAAAGTTAACTTTAAAAACCAAATAACTCCTAAATTTAGGTTTATCAAAGTTCAAAATAAGTTGAATATTTTTTAATATTGAATAAATTTCTCATGACGAAGTTTCCTGGTCGATCAAAACATTTGAAATTATACTTGGAGATGTTCTGACTTCCTTCACTATCTGTGGAAAACATTTCGGGATGTTTTAATAGATAAAAATAAAAAGCAGACATAACCAAGCTTCAACAAAATACGGCGTTAGCCGAAGAAAGATTTGTTACAAATTGAAAAGAAAACATTTATTGATGGCTACAAACTTTTTTTAAATAAGTAAAGACCCTCTTCATCAAATGTACAGCTCAATCGTTTTATTTTGAATTCCCTGTAGATTAGGAAGATTTCATATCATGAAAAATAGTTTTATTTGGGTTAGTAATAAATTAAAATATATTCATAAAAAGGTTAACCATTATAAAGTCATCAAAAAAAAGTTGTTCTTTTGTATGATTATTCTTTACAACTGAATTTTTCCATAATTTTAAGATTATGTCATTATTATGTCACTCAAGAGTTTTAAAGGGTACAAAAACCGGGTGTTTTTTTTGAGAAACCAGGCCAGAGCTTAACCCTGTGATATTCTATGTACAGTTTTATATTTTGAGCAGAAGCTCTAGAGTTCTAATAAAATAAACTAACGCACAAAATTTAAGAACTGGAGATTAAACCCTATGAAAAATTCTACAAATCATACACTCAAAAAAAAACAAACTCCATCATCATTTTAAAAATAGTAATTTACCTTATTATGTGATTTAAGAGTACATCATTTTTTTTTTAATGCATCATTTTTAAAAAAATGAAAGCTTGTAGATCAAAATTGTCGCGTGACTTTCGTGTATTTCAGACTTTAGCTATGCAAACAATGTGACTCTTTGTAACTTTAAAAAACACGTTTTGCACTTCGAATAAATCCTCGCAATTATCATGCATAAATTGCTGTGTTGATGCATAAATTAATATTTTAAAAGAATTTATTCTTTTTTTTTTTTCTTTAATTTAAAATAAAAACTTAAAAGTATTGAAATTTTTTTCTATTTATAAAAACTATAAAAGATGAGTTATATTTTCAGGAGTGACCATCCTCTCGCTTGCGTCCCATAACTTATTCACAACAGTTTTATCAAATTCCTCAACAGCCGTTTCCACACATTCTTCGAATAATTTTCCTGAAATTCCTTCTAAATTTTTTTCTAAACAGCTGTACAATATTGTTTCGACAGCCGAGGCTGGTGATTTCCAAAACACATAAGGATATATTTCAGCAATTATGCCTACTATACGCCAGTTGTATGGGAAAATGTTCCTCCATAATAGCGTAGAAGCTCGACCGGGATTGACTGCATTTACGGTAACTGCACTTCCTTTAAGATAAGTAGCCAATTTTTGAGTAAACAGCATTATGGCAAGCTTACTGTTATTGTACGCAACGTAAGGTGAAAAGTTCTTCTTTAATTGCAAGTCTGTAAAGTCAAAGTGGCCCTTTTTATAACTGTCGCAAATGATGTTAATGATTCTACCTTGCGCACTTAGTTTAACTTTTGGCAATAACATCTTTGTTAACAAAAAATGAGACAGATAGTTTACTTGCCAAGTACTTTCATTTTTATCTATCGTTTCATATCTTTTACTCCCCGAAATTATGGCAGCGTTGTTGATAAGAATATCAATGCACGGAAAGTCCTCGCAAATATCTTTGGCAAATTCACGCACCGACGCCAATGATGCAAGGTCTAATTTTCTAGCTTCAACATATTTCTGACCAGTGTTATCTCTCAAATACTTCGCTATTTTTAATCCTTTTTTTAAGTTTGAACAGCCTAAAATTATTTTTGCGCCTTTTAATGCTAAACGAACGGCTGTTTCATAACCAATTCCATTTGTGGCTCCCGTTATAATCACCACCTTACCTTTAAGACTACCCTTGGATTTGCAAACAGCACCTGTATTACCCAGCTTGATTGCAGCAATAAGAATGCCAAGAACGCCTAAAAAACCCATGCAATATAACACTGTGTAGGTATCTTCTACACCCCGCGTTATAACTTCATACACGAGGTCGTCGTTGTTAGCGACACAGCGTTTGCAACTTTTTCTGCACAACGTTTTCACATCGCTTTTCCAACAGTCGCCATTATGAAGCCATTCTTCACAGCGGCGATCTTTATCATAGCAGCGATTTTGTTTGGCTAAAACTAGAGCTACTGCTACATAGGTAAATATAAATGCAAAACTTAAAACCCTTTTTAAAAAATCAACCATTTTCTTTCAAGACTTAATAACTATATAAAAATACCAATGGTTCAGTTTAATTTTAGATTTGCCAGATGCTTTTAAAAAAATATTCTTCAATTATTCAAGTTATTAAATAATTTAAAATGCTTCTTTGAACTCGTGAATAATCGCTGTTACAGTTTAGTTTCAATAAACGTTTCAAACGATTTTTATTGGTTTTATTTCGCGTCACTTTATTTTAGTTTTTTCTTCCATTAAAGGAAAAAATTTTATTATAAATAAATTCAGGTAAAAGCGCAAGAAAAATTTACGTAAATTAAAATATAAAAATGCTCTTCAATGAGCTAAGCAATGTACTAAAAGGACGCCCCGTTACCACGGGCTTGATTTTTTCCTTAAATACTCCATTATATCTATGATCGTCGTGTTATTAAAATGTTAACAGTTTGTTTACATCACGTTAATGACATGACGATTCAAAAAGTTGTGTAATTTTAAGATAAAAATAAAAATCTACTTAGTTCAAAAACAAATTTGAAAATACTTCTTGTTGATCATTTCAACGTTGTGTGCTTGCTGGGATTCCTTCCTTTTACGAATATTCTTTTAATGAATTTTATATCGATTTATGTTTTAAACATAAATTCATGAATCGTATATTCGTTAAACGAATACTTTTTACAAATATATTTGTTAGGCTGCTGATTATAATACTGGCTGCAATCTTTTGGCTAAAATTCTTGCTACTTTTTTTGCTCCTTTGTGTACTACATTTTGAGTTTAAATTTTCTTGCTAAAATATTAGATTTAGTTGGATATTGGTAAATTATTTACTAAATTTGGTATATTTAGCCAAGCCTTATCGCGAACACCAATTTTCTAGTAATAAGAAACGATGACTTATTAGAAGATTTACCATGCGATAGTTTTTAAATACTAGAAATATCTCCCTCGGCACAGTTAAATTTTTAATAAGTAACCTGTGTCAAGGGAATTTGAATTATTCGATCTTATTGTCATAACTGACGTTTTTCTCGAACTTGCCAAGATAAAAACTGCTAAATACAATATTCAAACTTAAGAATATTTTTTCGTTCAAATGAATATTCGTTCCAAGAATATTCCAACGAATATCTTTTTTGAATATTCTTTAACGAATATTTCATAATATTCGTTTATTTTCGTAATACTCGTTAAAAAATATACTTCATTTTTGAGCTAAACTGAAATGTTATTGTTTATTGTTACATACCTTTTTACGAAATTTGTCTAGGAAAATGCGTAGTAATACCTATTTATACCTTATTTGGTATAAATTTATTTTATCGACGAAAAGAAATTTTATTTATCTACTTATTCACATAACGTACAGGAATTCAGCATCGTTAGTTCCCCTTTACATAATTTTTTAATTAGTAATGCCCAGAGAGATATCAACTATGAAAGGCAACCAAGTGTAAAAAAAATACTGACAATATTAAAACTCGGATGCACAAGTAAGGTAATTACCGAATTAATGTATACAGTCAGTTGCATTACTGTTGGGTGAAGGCGAATAAAAGTAGAATAATCGTGGTAAATTATATACCCTTCCTCTCCATTATTCAAATTTAAGTTTCTGCACAGCTTGTGTTTAACTTAAACAACTGTGTAAAATAGGAATATTGAACTTAGATGCGTACGCTTGGTTACTTCAGGTAAGTCAGTTATAATCTTCTTGTAAGTCTTCATTTTCACAATCCACTAAATATTAAACACAATACCAAAAGTTTACTATTGTCTATTTTCTTTCTTGTTTTATGACTTCAAATTTCTTTTTCCTACTGATGCGCCAACTGATACGTCATCAATAAGAGTCGGGAGTTAATTTTCCAAAAGCGACTCAGGAGTCGAGAGTCGATTTTGGAAAATCCCTAGTCATCATAACATTTTGTCAATAACAGTGTTTTGATAATTTGCACCTGACACTCCAAAAACTGCACCAGACCCCACAAAAACGTTTGAAATATGGAAATAGATTTTTATGAATTTACAACTTTTCTTCGCTTTAAGTTTCCAGTTTACCATTTTGCATTTCTCGGAGGACCTCCTCTAATGTTTTTTTAGAGCTTTCGTCGATTTCTTCGTTATCACTTGCAGTGGTACTTGAAGATTCGCTAGAGGATTCTCCTGGATCTTCTTTTATGTTTAACAGATTATCTAAATTGTTAAATATATATATAAAAAAAAAAAAATTAGACCATAATATAAAATTGACACGTTTTAAAGGTTTATTACTAATATTCTAAAATTTAATTTCGAAACTGCACCACCCCACCCACCCCCCCACCCTCTGAGAATTAATATTACTTTACCACTAATAGGTTTCAATGCTGCATCATAAATATATTTAATTTTTAACAGTTTCTTCGCTAACATATGAATCCCGTACATCTATTAACTACTTTAAAATATTATTATTATCCAAAGATTTAAAAAAATACTTCAATTACCTCGTATAAATAATTCATTTCGAACCCGATGAGCATTTGAAGACAACGTTACTTTGTATTCAGGGTACTCAAGTATAGACATACCCATTAGAGATTCTTTTATAGTGCTATTTATATTTACTTCACTGAATCTAAAATTAAAAAAAACAAATGCATTATTTATTGCTCAAGATTGGGTAGAAAAAATTCCATATTAAACAAAAAAGCTTTTTGTCTAGTTTACGCGAAATTATAAGTAACCTTTTATTGCCTTGACCTTGCTCAAGTTCGTGCTTGAAAAATATTAATATTTTTTGGTCTGCATGACGGTTGGTGTACTCTAGAAACCTAAATAAATAGTTACTGCAAAGCACTTACAGTCAAAGTTAATATAAACAATAGATTCTGGAATTTATCTTATGTGATTTTATTTTATCACACTTTTCTCCAAGTGGTCAGTGAATAAGAAATTTGAGAAAACCAAACAAGGTTGAGAAAGCCATTTTAAAACTGCATATTTTAAACTTTTTACTTTTCAAAAACTAACAATATTTGACACAACTCTCTAAAACTGTGGATTGAAGTAGGACAATACAAAGAACGTTTTCCACTAAAGAAACCATTGTATTTATAAAATCAACACAAAACTTCAAGTTGCAAAAAAATCTAAAATGTAAACCTTATTTTATTTTCTGGTAATACTTTTTCTTTATCAACGAATGGTGACAGAATATCTTTAAATGTTTCTGTTTCTGGGTGTCTAAATAAAAGAAAAAACAATGCACTCAATATTAAATATCTAACAACACATTTAGAGAAAAGGTTGCTTTTTTTGCATATGACCACCAGCTTTCTGATGCACTCACTTGGTTATAATGGTTTCATAAATTTCTTCAAACACAAACTTGATTGTCCAATGTAAAATGTCCTCTCTGAAAAAGTAACAAGTTACAAACTACTAAGTTATAAAAGTTAATAACTATAAAAGCTGCCAAGTTATAAGTTAGGTTTCAATCATTTATAATTGCACATTATGATAACATAATTTTTATATTTAGTTGAAATTAATAAAACTATTTTTTTCAGCCACTGGAAGATCACATGAGATGACAAAAAAAGACTTTTAAATATTGAAATTACTAGGATTTTAGAGAGGATTGAACTTTAAATATTGTTGGGATTTTTATGGTGCTAAAAATACATTTCTTACACTTACTTTTTTCAAAATAAAAATTGCAACTTACTTTACATTATAAAAGTTTTTATTTTCTTTCCAACGTTGCATTCCTTTTGCCATGCGAAACACTTTACAACCCCTGTTTTTAACAGCTTTTTGAAGTAAATGTACCTAAAAAGTAGGACCAATAAGACTATAGACTTACAAACTGTAGATTGATAAAGATTAAGTAAGACATTAACTTTATATAAAAATCTTTCTACATTTGCATTCACAAATTAAACAAAAACATGTTTTGAAAAGGTCTAACAGTCAACAACAACAACTTTTTCTTTAAAACTTATTTTGTCATTGATAAAATTAAAATCTGTAAGATTTATTTTTCTTGATGATTACAAATCTGTAGATGGCCGAACTGTAGAATGTCATTTTTTCAGGAAACTCATATGCTATCAATTTAAGTAAAACTATTTCAATCCTGTTAGGGGAAAAAAATTAAATTGATAAAATAAACATCCTTATTTATTTATTGCAGCTTTGTTCCAAAAAAAAAATTTTAAACAGAAAAGTCCAGATGAAGATTTTTTGGCGTATACTAACAGGAAAAGTATATGTGCATAATTTAAAAACTAAAAGTATCAATCAAATAACAGAATAAAAAATTGTAAAAACTGAACTAAACTGAATCTTGTATGCAGCCATCTTAATCAATAAAGGGGGCCAATTCAGTAATATTCACATGAATGCTGGTATTAAAAAACATTGATGTAGTAAACAAAAAAAAGTATTTAATATACTACTTTTATCTTCTATTATTTACATTTTTATCTATTAAAGGGAGTAATGCTCTTTCAAATTTACTTGGATTTTTTAGCTATCACCCATTATTTCATTATGACCAAACTATTTTCCCTGCTCTTTATTTTATTATTAGGTACATAAATAAGGCACTACATATTATTGTACTTCTGTACAAAAAATCATTAAATTTAAAAAAGTACTTTGCTTAAAAGTCAGCAATAACTTACTGTCAAACAGAGAGATTTTTAATGCCTATTTAAAATCTTTTGGGCTGAAACTTTATTAATCTAAGTGTAAAGTAGTAAATGGACAAAATTTAATCATTGATAATATATATAAAAATCAGAAGTAAAAGAGTGTCACTTTCATTTGCTATTTGAATGACTTAAGACAAAACAAAGAAATATTTGTCTAATTAGCTAATTTATCAGTAAACTATTTTTTTCTTCAAAATATTTTATAAGTTAGAGATAACTAGCTTTTTAATAGTTAGAGATGATTAGCTTTTTAGAAGTTAGAGATAACTACCTTTTTAGAAACTCTTCTGACAGGCTTAGATTTGTGATCTCTTTGTGCATTATCTACCAATCGTTTTACTTCTTCTAAGAATCTCAGGTCTTTAAAATATAATTACATAAAAAAAGTTTATTTAAAAACATCAAATTAGTATTTTTTTAAAATAATGATTGCTTGAGTTTACAAATTTATTTTACAAATTTACTTAGTTAAAACTATTTTAGTTAAAAAAAAAAAGAGAAAGAAAAGCAGATACCTTTAAAAAGATGCATATCATTAAAATCAGAGCGAGCAACAAATTCCACTTTCTTTTTCTCCCCAGAACAATTTTTGATCTTTTTATGTTTCTTAGCACAAGACAAGCTAAATTTGTCAACAGATTAAAACATAAGAAAATATTACTTATTACTACATAATTATATTACTAAATAATTAGTGAATTTTAAAATTGATAGGTTAAAAGGTATTCTAGTGAATGCCTTACAACCTATTGAGGGTATCCAGTGTTAAAATACAGATAAACAGTAATCAAGGATGCATGATGCACCAACTTAAAGATAGATAGTAATGATAAAGCAGCAAATTAAACCCTGCAAGTTTATCTATAAATTCTAGTTTTTTCTTCATGAAAAACATTTTTTCTTATTCCTTAAAATTTTAATTTTCATTAGCAAATGTTTGTGTCAAAAAGTTACTTTTTCCTGCTTTTTACTTTAAGGAAATTAAAATTGTTGTTGCCAATAATTTCCCCTAAGAAATAAACAAAAACAAAACTTTTTGGTTAAAAAAAAATAGAAAAAGCACATAAAATTGATGAAAAATAAAAAATTACCAGCAAGTTTTCATTTTACAGCAAGGACATGTATATTTAGACTCTTCATTAAAGCAAATTTCACATTGCTTTCTGAAAATAAAAATTTCATAATTCTGCAGGGAATATTATATTGACTGGTGCAAACATCTGCTATAGCAGACTACACTGTAACATGGTGCAACAAAAGAAAAAGAATTCTAATAATATAAAACTAATAAAGTATGTGGCTCAGAGAAGTTTATTAGAGCACATGTGGAGTGTATCATTTATTCAAATTAAAATACTGATATAGAAATAACTAATAGTTAAAAAAAGAGAAAGAGATTTTAAAATCTCTAAAACAAAATACTTTTTGTGCCTTTTATTTAGCTTTAAATCTTTTGTCAAAGGCTCACTATCCAGATTATTTAGCTTTGATTTAACTGTCAAAGGCTCACTATCCAGATTAACGACTGTTATATTTTCTTCTATGCATTTCTTCTTGATGACTGGTGTTTCACCTGTCAAATCAATGGTTTCAACTGATCTCAGTTTCTTTTGGACAATTCCATTAAACTTAATTCCATTTGATGCCATCCCATTCAACTTATCTTACTAAAAAAAATTAAAACTCCTAATCTTTAAAAAACATATATATATATATATATATATATATATATATATATATATATATATATATATATATATATATATATATATATATATATATATATATATATATATATAAGGCTTAGCTTAATTTATATCAAATTTTAACAGAAAGTTTTTATAGATTTTATTTCAATTTCACAAATGAAACAACATTCAAGAAGCAAAAATTGAGCATTACAACATTGTTATTTTCCAAAGCAAAAAATTACAATTTAAAATTTTTTTTTTTGATTCTCAAAAGTTCTCTTTGTTCTTTTTTTTTTTTTGTAATTGCTTCCTTTTAGTCCATTTATTGCTTCGTTTTTTTGGTTCCTCTTTGCCCATAAATATATCCTCAGATTTAACGTTCAATTTATCCTGCCATTTTAAATTTTTACCTAATCTAAGTGATTTTTCCCAGTCTTTCTTATATTTCTGATAGATTTTCATGGTTGCTTGAGCATCCACAATAGAAGAATGCTCTCCTTCCTGGATCTTTTCTTTTAACAACTCTGAAGCCAGATTTCGCAGAGCTGGTCTATTAGTTTTTAATAACTTTCTGAAGGGTTTATACTTGGCAGTGTCACGTATATATTTCCTTGGATGACTGAGCATTAGAACTTTCAAGTCATTTTGTAATGCATGCCCAATCAGTATGCGCCCCTTTATGATATCAGCTACCTCTTTTTGAACACTCTCATAATCAGGAGCATCTTTTAAATTTTCTGGTCGGACACCACTGATTTCAGTACGATAATCAACTACAGACTCAGTTGTGCGTACAAACTTATCATAGACACACTCACCAAGTGAGTTTACTATGGAAACACGAGCTAAAACACTTTCTTTTCCTTCCAGTCCAACACCCACCATTTCACAATCAAGAGCAATATATCGAGTAATATTATTTGAAAATTTAGTTGCAGTCATTTTTGTAGCATCATTCTTGGTATTATTACTTGGTAAACTTAATAAGGATGGATCAACATCATCAAACCATATTTGACTTTTAACTGACTTTGTATCAAATTTTTCTTGCTCATTCACATGTTTACCTGTATTATTTTTACTATTACAAAATTGAACTGGTTTACTTTTTGCTAATTTTGTTTTAATTTCTTTTTTGTAACCATTAGTTAAGTTTTTATTCTGAGAACTCAAAAATATTTCCCAATTTTTGTTAGCACAAAAGATTGTTTTTCCAACTTTATCATCAGTATTTTTCTTTTTAACTTTCAGTTTGCTTTTCTTTTTCATTTCTTTTAAATATTTATTTTCAGCAGGTTTTCCCATTTTTTTAAACTGGATAAATAAACAAAAGATTTATAATGGGATTAACATGTAGATAGATACATAGATACATACATACAAACATACATAAATACATACATATATACATACATAGATACATAGATACATATATAGATAGATAGATAGATAGATAGATAGATAGATACATACATACATACATACATACATACATACATACATACATACATACATACATACATACATACATACATACATACATACATACATACATACATACATACATACATACATACATACATACATACATACATACATACGTATCCATCAAGAAGTCTTGGGACAACCTCCCTGCTTGCTGGTCCAATGCACCTGCAAAAAATTTAGGCTCAAGGAAGAACAAATTCTAACTCTTGAACAGTAACTTTGTCCATTCACAATATGTTTTTTTATATTGCGCATTTTTTACATATATATATATATATATATATATATATATATATATATATATATATATATATATATATATATATATATATATATATATATATATATATATATATATATATATATATATATATATATATATATATGAAAGTAGGTGATAACTTGTAAAAAAATTATTTTATGATTTTAAAATTATACTGTATAATGACTTTATTTTCTAAAATATTGATATTACTTAAATGCAACTGGCACAAAAAGTCGTTCTTAATTTTAATCATAAGAGACATTTGGGGTTGAGACTCGTTTTTGCCTTTTAATTTTAACGAAAGCCGCGTGAGCAGTGCTGTCATTTCCCGCGATTAAATTAGGAGTGCACGAAATACCGTGCTAATTTTAAGTGCAACGCGCAATATAACAACTGTTGTTTTTATAAATGCCTAGTTATCGTTTAGTTATTGGCAAGATGCATTTTTTTATTTTTTATTTTTTTGTTTTAGTGCAGTAAATCAAACCTCCTTGTTTTAAATTGTGACACAATTCAGAGTACCACAGGCAGTCAAAAATAAATTTTCTTAGAAGATCTGGTGTATTTTGCCTCCGGGATGTCACCCAAGAGCATCCAGCAGAAGTCTCCAATCATGCCGGGGTTCCATTTACCTTGAAATCTTCCTCCATGCTCATCATGTAAGACTTTAGCAACTTCTTAATACAGGCTTAATCTGGTACGCGTGTGTTAACAAGGCAGCCACTACAGACTCACTTAAAAGCTTCTAATGCTCTCAGTTACTCTAAGTTAGGAAACTCCTCAAAATTAGTATTCTTCAGCACTTATCGGATCTGAGGTTTGCAACAGATCTGTGGAGCCGAAGACTTGTTCTGATTACCAATTTTACAGCTAAAATAGTGAAAGTAGGTGGTTCTGAGGAGGGAAGTGATCGCTCGACTCTTTTTAACTGTTGTGAAGTTCCCACACACGTAGCAGAAAGAATTGGTCTTGTTAAGGCATACTTGATGTTTTGACATGCTTGAAGCCATTGGAGAATCTGAAAGTATAACAAAGTAAAACTAAATCATATGCAAGGCAATAAAAAAATGTGCATTGGAAAATGTAATACTAATATTTAGCTACCAAAAAGAAGTGTAACACAATAAGTAAGGGACACCAACCTCCTGCGCCACCTGCAAAACAACCTATTCCAATGACTGCCAGAGTACTACTGAATGTAGATTGAGACCTGCTGCCTTAACTGCCAAAATCCTTTATGATACATAACTATAGATATATATATATATATATATATATATATATATATATATATATATATATATATATATATATATATATATATATATATATATATATATATATATATATATATATATATATATATATGTATATATATATATATATACACATAGCAGCCGAGAGAAATTTCGGGCCCCGGGGAAGTTTTCTTATGGGGCCCTCATTATGATCAATTATATACCCAGGATTAGAAGAAGCGTGCTCTGGTCATTAAAAATTAAAAATAAAAGTTAATTAAATCTTTTAAAAGTCAAAACTATTTAAATCTTTTAAAAATTACTTTAAAAAATTATTTGTACACAATTGCAAGCCCATAGATTCACCAGAGCTGAATCGGTGACGGGCAAAAAATAGTAAATCGCTATTATTATAACGCTCCTCTTCATCAGTTTTATATATTGCATGTACATATCACTCAAATTTGAAAACAAAGTTTTAGATTATTAATTTATTTTAATTAAATTAAAGCCAGCAATTTAAATGTTCCTTATTAAGGGAATAAAGAAAGTAGCATTAGATTATATCACTCTTTTCAATTTGTAAATTTAAAACAAAATGAATATAAATTGCTTCATCAAAATAAAACCCAATTCAACAAACAAATTTTATTTATAAATCTTATAAAGAAGAATTTGTTAACAAAAACAAACTATTTTTGACTTAATTGTTTATTATATATAATGTAAATTGTTAATAATATATATGATATAAAATATGACATAATATATAATATAAATTATTATATAAAAATATCAAAAAGATGTGATTTATATACATTTAAATTTCATTAATAAAGCTTTAGTTAATGACATATAATTTAACTAATTCAATGGAGAATAGATTCAAACAATATACTGATAACTATAACATCATCTTGTCAACATTTCTTGATCCCAGATTCAAATTAAAAATGTTCAAGAATGAAAACACCTTTTCAGCTGCTAAAAAAAGTACTGAGAACATAACCATTCAGCTTATTAAAACCCATGAAAATATAAAAAACATCAAAGTTACTGAAAATGATCGGTCTGCAGCTTGTGACATTGAAAATATTGACTCAGAATATGAAAATAATGGTACAGTACTAATGGAATAGAAAGATATAGTAGAAGTGGGTTTTGACAATTGCTTTGAAGAACATGTAGGATTTAATTCTAAACAAATCAGTCAACCACAAACTTTAATTTCAAATGAAACTTTATTAAACAAAATTCAACTCAAATGAAGACCTTATTGACAAAGAAAGCAATCTTTTGTTGTGGTGGAAATCACAGAAAATCAAAATGCGACTATTAGCAAAGCTTGCTTTAAAGTATTTAAGCTGCCCACCGTCTTCTGTGAAGAGTGAAAGACTTTTTAGTATTGGTGGAAAGAGAAATAGCTTAACAGGAGCTCATGGTGAAATGTTAATATTTCCGAACTATAATATGAGAAATTAAAAATATTTGATTTTTTACATATTATTATAATTTTTTTAGTAGTATCTATGTTCTATTTTTTCATGAAATATAATTTATATAGGAGTTTAAAAGCTTTGATATTGTGAGGAGGCCAAATGAAAAAAAAAGTCATGAAAAATGTATAACTTTGTAGAATTAGAAAATTGCGGGAAAAAAAAATTTGGAAAAAATAATTGCAACTTTCTTTGAGAGCTTTTGCTCAAAAATAAAAAAAGAATGCCTCCTAATGTCTTAATCAAAATTTCAAAGCATATTCTGTTGTGGATTTGAGGGTTGAGCTAATAAAAGAGTATCGTCAGCCGGTGTCACGTTAAATAAGTAGCCCGTTGTCACGTTAAATAAGTAGCCCGTTAAAAAAGTAGACAGATAGCTCTGCGCATGCGAAAAGCATGCGCAAATATGATGTTAAGTTTCCGTTAGGTAGGTGAAATCTATCGTTAAATAAGTAGCCTTGTTCCGTTTTTGCGTTAAAAAAGTTAGTCGTTAAAAAAGTTTATTAAATGTGAAATCTGCGCATGCGCAAAATCATTAAAACTTTTTTAACGCCTTACGGAGTTAAAAAAGTTTGCCCGTTAAAAAAGTATTCAAAATGGTACCGTCAACCGAGGTAACTTTGGTTGCCGGGGTGACTTTGTTGACCGGTGTTACGTTAAATAAGTAGCCGTTAAAAAAGTAGACAAAATGTTGTATCTGCGCATGCGTTAATTTACGGATACTAATTTAACGCCTATAGGCGTTAAATAAGTATCCCGTTAAAAAAGTAGACAAAATGTTGATCTGCGCATGCGTTAGTTTACGGATACTCATTTAACGCCATTATAGGCGTTAAATAAGTATCCCGTTAAAAAAGTAGACAAAATGAGCAATCTAGACAATATTTTTAACACCAAACGTAATTTTAAACTTAATTTTAAATTTTAAGTTAAGTTAAGATTAAGTTAAAGTTTTTATAAAATCCTTATTGAAATATATATGACTTTAAAAATAATCTTATAAGAACTTAATATTTAATGTAACAATACGATAAATGAAAATTCCTAAATTAGGAGCGCCGCACTTCCCTTGATTAACGATCTTATATTGCATTGTGTCTTATGTTTATAGATTGTGATATAAATGTTACAATAAGTTTGTATTTTGTTATCTGGCGCGCACCCCACACGGTGCCTCCTGGATAAGTAATGTTATCTGTTAATGTAATAGTATTTCTAAGAGTTATTTTAATTAAAAAAATTTTTAAAAAAGCAGCTTAATCTATAAATTTTCTGCTGATGAAAATTTTCGTATAAGTGTAAAAAGTTTAAAGTCTATTAATAAACACTGAATAAACCTAGGAAGCTATTTCTGATCTGAAAAACGAGTTAAAGTTTGAAATTTAACGAGTTCTAGGTTTTGATCTAAATATGATCTCAAACCTTCCATAACGTTACAATTAAAAACCAGCATTATCCAAATTAAACCGACCAAACACACTTACATGGGATAATGTGTAAGCGATTAAAACATGTAGAAGATTACAATTACGAGGAAACAAAATGAGAAATGTAAAAAAAAAGACATGATAAAATTAAATTGTTAAAAATTTATTTTCCAAAATAAATTTACATTCAACTTTGTATTGTTATTAAACTTGTGTCCATTTAAATATACCTCTCCTAGATTGTCGGTTGTTTGCCTTCTCAAATAAACAACAGGGATTGAGGTTTACCTATCAAGTATACTTGGAATCTTTTTCTTTAATTACTCCTAGCCATAAGAGCTTAAGTTGTCGTACCTAAAACTCAAAAAAAAAAAAAAAAAAAAAAAAGAAGAAGAAAGTTTTCATTATAATTATAATCAGAATTATTTACCAGATAATTATAATAAATTGACAGATGAAACAAACAAAAAAGACAATTATGTTTAAATTTAAAAAAGTACTTGTAACCTGAAATGTAATCAGGCAATCTAAAGTGACAATAAACTCTAATATAAAATTGTGTAAACTCTAGTCTAGTTCCATCTTTACTACTATAACTCTAGTTCTAACTCTAACTTATAACTACTACTTGTAACTCTACTTGTTGTATTTCTACTAATAACTGTAATCTAAAACCGAATCAATCAAAGACACTTAAAATTAGTTTTTGTTTAAAATAAGTTTTTGTTAAGAAAATATTTTTATGTATTTAACAAAAAGATTTCAAGTCATTATGCTCACAAAACAAAAATTAATAAATCAAATATCTAATTTTTATTAAGATTTTTTAAAAAATTATTATTGCAGTGACAAAAATTGTCACATTGAAATGATAATGAGCATACTTTTTTACCATGTGATAAAGAAATGTAAGGAAATATCTCCGTTTTTTTTCTCTCAATACACTGCAGGAAATGAGACCTCATACAAATTTTATCCCAGATAATTAAACTTGAATCAAAACCATTGCATAAAGCAGTAGCATTTGCAATAGCATAAAGCCCACAATCATTTCCATTGTCTTGCTTTTGACATCTTGTGACCTCCATATTCAAAGAAGAAATACATTCATTTATTAACAACGATCGTACAACTCTGTGTACCAGTAATGGAACAGTGCCTTTATTAAATTTAGTAAACAGTGAATCATAATACTGAACAGAATTAGAACCATTTTCAGATGTTAAATTACTTATTAGAACCCAATGCTTATTAATAACATTAAGTATCTGAACAAACTTTCCAGAAATAGTATAACCACCAAAGTTTTTTGAATTAAAAATCCAAGTACTTTGAAATCCACCTACTTCAGGAAACTGGTGTGAAAGAAAGCTTTGTGCAATATCAAATAAAGTATCATCAAGCCAACAAGATAGATGTTTTAAAACATCTATGCACAGCATGACTGACCGCACTGATAGTGTTGAATAAAAATTATTATCTACAGAAATTGCAGGACAAACTAATCTTTTGGATTTAGATACACTTGCGTCAGTTAGAGAAGTTGGATGCTTTCTCTTGCTGGATTTTTTATAAAATTATTTTTAAATCATCTTTTTCAATTAATTGTTTAGTCATTTTAATCATGCTCTTTTAAAATCAATTGGGTGGACAATGCTTGATTTTCTGATAAATAAGGCTTTATACATAATACAATTTACCATCTAAAGTATGTAAAAATTTAGATTTAATTCAATGATAATAATTATTTATTCAACAAAGTATAATGTAATGTTTACATACCACATAGTTTGAATTTTTTGCATACCTTAAAAAAAATTTAAGCTCTGATTTGTAATATTTCATTCTTACATCAGAGAGATATTGTTTAACATCTTCAACAGAATAGTTATGAACAGGCATTTTTCAAATTAAATGGCGCTACTCCACTTTCTCCCCCCCCCCCTAATTTTATGATTGATTCTGATAGAGAATTTTATGCTGATTAAGAATCGTATAAAAACATGGGTCTCAAAATCAACGGAAAGTGCTCTAATCTGATGTTGAAAGTACAAAAATATACCACAAATCGCTAATATTCGCCATCTTGAATTCACTAACTTTACGGTTGATATTGTTTTTAACCGCAAAACATTGCCAGCCTGGTTTTTACTATAAGGAATTTTTTCTGGTTTAATATAGATAGCGATTCCACGGCTCAACGAAAAACATCTGACGTTTGACAAAAAACACGAAATTTTCTTTTTATTTTCTTTTCTCTTTTTATAACAAGTATTTATTTATGTTTTTTTGAAGAATAGATTCTAAGGATTTGTATACAGAAATTATGTATATATATATCTATATTCCTTCGCATATTTTATGACGTTTTTTATTTTTATTTTCGCGACGTAAGAATCATTGTATATGTTTATTTGAATTATAAAAAAATCGTCTGGAATGGCTAATATAGACGCGTAAGTTCTTTCCAGAGCTATCAGGCAGACGATCGAGTTGTAAAGTTATAAAACGTGTCGCTCTTGCGAAATTACGATTCCTTCTTATGAAATTTAGTTTTGTAACAGAATTTACGATTATTTTTTCGGTTATTTTTTTTTTTTTTGTTATTAAAGAAAAAAATTAATTGGAAAGACAAACTTTCATGGAGTAATAAAAAAGGGCTTTCTTAATGTTCTTTGCAAAAAATGTTCTTAATAATTTTGTGTGGCTATGAAAATAGCCGTTTTTTGATTTACACAACCTTAGGCATGAATTATAATGTATGTTACGTTTGATGCACACAGGATGTCAAACAGGATATGCTGTTAAAACTTGATCCCAAAAGTGAAAAAACCGGTGTTCGGAAAATCTCTGCATCCACATAAACTCGGATAAATAATCAGCTACCATTTCGCGATTAGTTGGCCCCATCATTGATTTGAATTTCGCTTTTGCTCGACACCACATAGCTTCCACGTGATTTGTTGTTACACCTGTCTGTGGATCTACAAAGTTGAGGGTGTGGTTAACGGTACCATGTAAATATGCTGGAGCTTGCAAATCATTATATGCTCTCCACATGTCACTCCAGACAATAGAGCCAGGAAGTATCCATTGATGTATGATAGGAATTAATGTTGCAGCATCGCGGTTCTGGACAGGAATCAAAAAGCCTTTCTTCGTTGCAGGTTCATACCCACCAAATATCCACTGCTGCGGGATTATTCTACCAACTTGATATTTTCTTCGACAAAAAACAGATTCATCTATTTCAACAATGCACCCTGGACCGCCTATTGGATCAGGGTTATTGAGGAAATATGAGACGCAAATGTCTCTGCAAAATTGATTCCAATCAACAATGGTGCTGTCGTTTCCGATATTTAACTCTTGCCTTAAATCACTTATTGATAATCCCCGGCTCTTACCTGCACTTCTACTCCAAGCGTAAGTTAAGCCCAATATTTGTAGGTGAGATTTCTCAAAGAAGCTGCCTTTTCTAATGTTAAAGGTTCTTTTGCAGCGCTTGACTGGACATCTCCAAATAACTTGATCAACTGACCCATTCTTTGTTTGCTGTGTGCAGGGCACGTTACATACACTACAATTCATGCTTTCAGCGAGTAAACCATAAGTTCTGCACCAGTGAATTGTAGCTTCGATATCGTATTTGAATTTTGCTCCTATTTCTGTCAAAGAAAGTGAGTCAAAAACGTCTATTGTTGGTCTTCGAAGAGCCATGATATGTAGATAAATGAAGAAGCAGAAAAACTATTCTGAAGCACTCCTTTTTATATGACAAACATAATGAAAATGAATTCACGGGGGGTTAACTTGAAGTTTTAAAAGAAAGTCAATAGTTTTAAAGAATTATTTTTATAATTAAAAAATTTTTATCTTGTTTTAAAGTGAATTGTAAAATATAATCAATGAAAGAATTTTTCAACTTATTTGACAAAAGTTTTAAAAGACACTCAAGCTAACAAACTAAGAATCCAGTTGAAGCAAATTGACGCGATAAGAGTAAATGCCATTGAATTTCATTACCTGGTAAGAGAAAAAAAATGCGGTCAATACACCTGATTATGAAACTTAACGCACCGGTTCTTTGTTCTTTTATTCGAAATCTTTTATATAAAAAATAAAAACCAGGCTGTTGATACTTTGAAAGGATAACTTTTAAACAAAAAAAAATCACTTTTCAAGATGGCGAATATTAGCGATTTGTGGTATATTTTTGTACTTTCGACATCAGATTAGAGCACTTTCCGTTGATTTTGAGACCCATGTTTTTATACGATTCTTAATCAGCATAAAATTCTCTATCAGAATCAATCATAAAATTAGGGGGGGGGGAGAAAGTGGAGTAGCGCCAATTAAATTCTTGACTTGTAAATTAGAAATTTAAGTAACTTTGAAGATTTACCTAACGGAACAAGGCTACTTATTTAACGATAGATTTCACCTACCTAATGGAAACTTAACATCATATCTGCGCATGCTTATCGCATGCGCAGAGCTATCTGTCTACTTTTTTAACGGGCTACTTATTTAACGTGACACCGGGGTCAATTGTTGATTTTTTTTAAAATTCCTAAAATTTAACAAAGATAACATGTTTTAATTTTGTTAGAGATACCAACAATATATATCGACTATTATATCAACAATTTTGGTATATCAACAGTTTTTGTGAATATAGCACAGTTACTTCGTAGACTACATTGAGTTTATTTTGGCATCTTTTGACACTTCTGATACATTTGAATTCTTAGCCGGTGAAAATGCCGAGGAAATATAAGCGAAAGCATGGTTCAAGAGCATATGCAACTTCATACAGTCAAGAAACGTTGTCCAATGCTATAAAAGAATGTTTAACTGGAAGAATAAGCGTGAGAAAGGCTAGTCGACAGTTCGGAATATACGCTTCCCATTTGCTTCAACCGCTGGACGTTGCTGTTTTCCGTCCGCTAAAGATAGAAACGCGCATCAAAAAATCAATACCAAAAAATCAGTTCCTCGGTCTTCTTGCTCTACTGCAACGTCAATTGAAAAGCGATAATTTGAGATCTGACTTCAAGGCTAGTGGAATATTTCCCTTCGATAAAGAAATAGTCATGAAGCGTTTGCCACAGGTTAACAAAGACATTGGAGGAGGTACCGGTAGTACTGTTAAGGAAGTATTCAATGAAGATATAGGTCTATTAGTGAAACATTGTGGACAGGATGGGAAAACAAATCGCACCAGAGGGAAAAAGATCACACCTGGCAAAGCGATAACACCGCAAGATCTGGTGAATAACACAACTCCTACCACATCAAAGAATAACAATAACACCAAGAATAACAGTAACACCAAGAATAACAAGAAAAGGGCAAGAGTTGAAAAAGTGTCATCATCCTCAGATGACGATAATGACCTACTAGAAAATGACTTTTAATGACTTTTGCACAATAACAGGGAGCTAGTTGCAAAATTTTTTGTCCATTTAAATGTTCTTTTCATGTTTCTCTAAGTGCTTAAGGACTGATGACTTTTTAAAACTCCAAAAATTGACCAATGTTACCCCATAGCAGGGGTATTATTGATCAAACATGATAAAAACCTGGGGTAACATTGGCCACTTTTCGGCGTTTAAAAATAAATATTTGTAATAAAAAAATTAAAAAAATAAATATAGAGGCCTATAGCCAAGACCTATAATGTTATTACCACAAGAGGAAACTGTAAAAAATTAATAAGATTCAGAGATGTTTAAGAAAAACTGCCAAAACTGACCAAAGTTACCCTGGCTAACGATACTCTTTAATTTGCGCAACCCTCAAATCCACAACAGAATATGCTTTGAAATTTTGATTAAGGCATTGGGAGGCATTCTTTTTTTATTTTTGAGCAAAAGCTCTCAAAGAGAGTTTCAATTATTTTTTCCAAATTTTTTTTCCCTGTAATTTTCTAATTCTACAAAGTTATACAATTTTCATGACATTTTTTTTTTCATTTGACCTCCTCATAGTATCAAAGCTTTTAAACTCCTAAATAAATTATATTTCATGAAAAAATAGAACATAGATACTCACTTCTAAAAGAATTATACTATACTAACTATAGCAATATATACAAAATCAAATATTTTTAATTTCTCATATTATAGTTCGGAAATATTAACATTTCACCATGAGCTCCTGTTAAGCTATTTCTCTTTCCACCAATACTAAAAAGTCTTTCACTCTTCACAGAAGACGGTGGGCAGCTTAAATACTTTAAAGCAAGCTTTGCTAATAGTCGCATTTTGATTTTCTGTGATTTCCACCACAACAAAAGATTGCTTTCTTTGTCAATAAGGTCTTCATTTGAGTTGAATTTTGTTTAATAAAGTTTCATTTGAAATTAAAGTTTGTGGTTGACTGATTTGTTTAGAATTAAATCCTACATGTTCTTCAAAGCAATTGTCAAAACCCACTTCTACTATATCTTTCTATTCCATTAGTACTGTACCATTATTTTCATATTCTGAGTCAATATTTTCAATGTCACAAGCTGCAGACCGATCATTTTCAGTAACTTTGATGTTTTTTATATTTTCATGGGTTTTAATAAGCTGAATGGTTATGTTCTCAGTACTTTTTTTAGCAGCTGAAAAGGTGTTTTCATTCTTGAACATTTTTAATTTGAATCTGGGATCAAGAAATATTGACAAGATGATGTTATAGTTATCAGTATATTGTTTGAAACTATTCTCCATTGAATTAGTTGTCATCAATTAAAGCTTTATTAATGAAATGTTTCAAAAACTGTATCTGTGGTATAATGTCTGAGACAATAGAATTTCTTTCACTCAAGCGAACTCTTGTTTTGTGGAAATCTTTTAGCAAAACACAAAACTGTCCAATAATCATCCATTTGTTTGCATTTAATAAAGGAAGCTTACCATTTTCAAGTGCATATTTGGTTAGAGGTTTCCTTTGATCATAAATTAGTTCTAACATATGACAGGTACTATTCCACCTTGTTGGAACATTTTGAATAAGTTTGTGCTTAGGAACATTGTTTGCTTCTTGAAGAGCTTTAAGT
This sequence comes from Hydra viridissima, assembly GCF_058129835.1. NCBI lineage: Eukaryota > Metazoa > Cnidaria > Hydrozoa > Anthoathecata > Hydridae > Hydra > Hydra viridissima. Next base: position 16,317,425 of record NW_028324305.1, read on the forward strand.
TTAGGGCAAGCTTGGGGAGAATAGCTAAAATGCCCAACAATTGAATGCCAGTTTTCAATGACATTCTTGACAACTGTTTGTTCAAAAATACACTCATTAATTACTAGTTGCAGTGTGTGTAAAAACAAGCCATACTATCATATGGGCTATCTTTAATAGCCTTAACAATATTTGTACCATTATCTCTAGCTATTAAATGAATTTTTGAAGGTGATATTTTAAATTCAGCCATAATATCTTCAATCAATTCAGCAATATTTGCTGCTGTATGCCTCTCAGGAAAAGGAGCTACTCTAAGTACAACAGTTTTCTGATTAAATGTATTGTCTAAACAGTGACCTGTCAGGCTAATGAAGCTTTAATTTGAACTACTGGTCCATATATCAGTAGTAAAGCTTATGAATTCAGCAACTGAGTAAACATGGACAGCCATTTTTAACATAAAGTATAAAATAATTTCAGCAACTGAGTAAACATGGACAGCCATTTTTAATATAAAGTATATACTAATTTTTATTATTTTACATACCCTAATGAAACAATGCAACTTTTTTAACGTCTAATTTCATTCCCTAACGAACACTCCTTTGACCATACTGCGCATGCGTAACGCATGTGCAGAACTATTTGTTAACTTTTTTAACGACTAACTTTTTTAACGCAACACCGTAAGGTAAATATTCAAAGTTACTTAAATTTCTTATTTACAAGTCAAAAATTTAATTTGAAAAATGCCTGTTCATAACAATTCTGTTGAAGTTGTTAAACAATATCTCTCTGATGTAAGGATGAAAAATTACAAATCAGAGCGTAAATCTTTTAAAGTATGCAAAATAATCCAAACTCTGTGGTATGTAAACATTACGTTATATTTTGTTGAATAAATAATTATTATCATTGAATTAAATCTAAATTTTTAAATACTTTAGATGGTAAATTGTATTATGTATAAAGCCTTATTTATCAGAAAAGCAAGCATTGTCCACTTAATTGATTTTAAAAGAGCATGATTATTGTCTTAAAATGACTAAATAATTAATTGAAAAAGATGATTTAAAAATAATTTTAAAAAAATCCAGCAAGAGAAAGCATCCAACTTCTCTAACTGATGAAAGTATATCTAAATCCAAAAGATTAGTTTGTCCTGCAATTTCTGTAGATAATAATTTTTATTCAACATTATCAGCACGGTCAGTCAAGCTGTGCATAGATGTTTTAAAACATCCATCTTGTTGGCTTGATGATACTTTAATTGATATTGCACAAAGCTTTCTTTCACACCAGATTCCTGAAGTAGGTGGATTTTAAAGTTCTTGGATTTTTAATTCAAAAAAGTTTGGTGGTTATTATTTCAGGGAAGTTTGTTCAGATACTTAATGTTAGAAATTCGCATTGGGTTCTAATAAGTAGTTTAACATTTGAAAATGGTTCTAATTCTGTTCAGTATTATGATTCACTGTTTTCTAGATTTAATAAAAGCACTGTTCCATTACTGGTACACAGAGTTGCACGATCGCTGTTAATAAATGAATGTATTTCTTCTTTGAATGTGGAGGTCATAAGATGTCAAAAGCAAGACAATGGAAATGATTGTGGGCTTTATGCTATTGCAAATGCTACTGCTTTATGCAATGGTTTTGATTCAAGTTTAATTATCTGGGACAAAAATAGTATGAGGTCTCATTTCCTGCAGTGTATTGAGAGAAAAAAAAAGGAGATGTTTCCTTATATTTCTTTATCATATGGTAAAAAAAGTATGCTAATTATCATTTCAATGTGATAATTTCTGTCACTGTACAATAAAATAATATTGATGTAGTGTCTTTTTAGATTATAAAATAGTAAAAATATTTGAGTTTATATTTACATTATACTGACCTAATCATGTGGTAATAGCAGTTTTCAGTTATTTATTTTGTTTTAGTAAGTGAATTAGTTATTTTACAAACTTTGTGTAATAATAATTTTTTGAAAAACCTTAATAAAAGTTAGATATTTGGTTTATTAATTTTTGTTTTGTGAGCATAATGACTTGAAATCCTTTGGTTAAATACATAAAAATATTTTCTTAACAAAAACCTGTTTTAAACAAAAACTTATTTTAAGTGTCTTGATTGATTCGGTTTTAGATTAGAGTTATAAGTAGTAGAGATACAACAAGTAGAGTTATAAGTAGTAGTTATAAGTTAGAGTTAGAACTAAAGTTATAAGTTGTAAAGATGGAACTAGACTAAAGTTTACTAAATTTTATATTAGAGTTTATTGTAGAGTTTTTAAAATTAGATTTATTAAGATAATTGTTTAAAAAAATTGTTACTGTATTTTAAACTCTAGTTGTATCATCACTCCAACTATTAAGTAAAAGTTATAATTAATAAATTATAAATATAAAAAAGTTTAAAATAGTTTTCTAATATTATTTTTCTTATATTTAACTTTAGATTGCCTGATTACATTTCAGGTTACAAGTACTTTTTTAAATTCAAACATAATTGTCTTTTTTGTTTGTTTCATCTGTCAATTTATTATAATTATCTAGTAAATAAGTCTAATTATAATAAGAATGAAAACTTTCTTTCTTTTTTTTTTGAGTTTTAGGTACGACAACTTAAGCTCTTATGGCTAGGAGTAATTAAAGAAAAAGATTCCACCGCTTATGTTAAAAGTATATTTGATAGGTAAACCTTGATCCCTGGCGTTTATTTGAGAAGGCAAACAACCGACAATCTAGGAGAGGTATATTTAAATGGACACAAGTTTAATAACAATACAAAGTTGAATGTAAATTTATTTTGGAAAATAAATTTTTAACAATTTAATGTTATCATGTCTTTTTTTTACATTTCTCATTTTGTTTCCACATAATTGTAATCTTCTGCATGTTTTAATCGCTTACACATTATCCCATATAAACGTGTTTGGATGGTTTAATTTGGATAATAATTTAATCACATAATTTTATGTAAAAATAAAAGTTTTGAAGCCCTACTGTTTATTACTTTTGCGGATGTTCATTTCAAACCTGTTTGCTTCATCACTTTAAAAGTTAATTTTTTATAAAACTTTCTAGGAATTAATATAAAGTATTATACCTTTTTGAAAAGCTCATCTTATGGAGATTTTAAGAAAATTATACATTTTTACTTAAATGGTTCAGTTTAGGAGTAATTATTTGAATAATAAAATAAATGAAAAAAAAAATATATTCTTCAAGTTCACTGAGACTTTTGGCAGTTACCCACGCTTCCCCACGCTTTACATTTAATATAGTATTGTAGCCTAGGTGTTTATTAAAAACATGTATAAGAATGAGTTGCAGAAACGTGCGGTTTCCGAAATTATCGAGAAAAGAGTGATAAAAGTAAAAAAAAAACAGAAAACCGCTTTTTATCGTGGTTTTAAATTTTGTTCATTTATAACAATAGCTTGGTATATGCTTTTTAATTTATTATCAATTTTTTATTGATACCATGGCATTCTTCTATTTTTGCCCTCATTTTGTGGTGAATGTACACTGCCAATATATAAAGTGTTGAAACATTTATATCAGTATAATAAATTCACAGTGGAAATTAAGCCGACACGTTTGACTATTGAATATTATGTACATTACTTTTGTGACTTTTTAAAATGACAACTTTTAAGTGTTCGAAACGTAAATTATTGCTTTCCTATATTGATGGAGGAAGGACAGTTGAGGCACTGTCAACAATTTAAAAAAAAAATTATCAACTTTCTGAGGACAACTTGTGTTTCATCATTAGTGATATTCAAAGGCACATTATTCCGTCGTTTGATAAACGATGGATACAGGCATCACGGAAAAAGGATGCTTTTTTTTTTATCTAAGAACACTGATTGGTTGGATTCTGAATATTGTGTACCTTTATCTAACTCAGAAGAAGCAATTACCGACTCACGCCTTCTACTTCTTTTGAAAAACGTGGAAGACCGTGCGTGTCTTATTGACTTAGATTTAACAAAAGCACAATATTTGTACATGTGGAAGGTGACAAATGAACGAAACTGTTCCATATTCCCACCATATTGTAAAGTTCAAGAAATTAAACAGACCTGCTATCCACCATCTTCTGCAATAGAAATTACGAACACACATGCGAAAATTCTGGAACTGCAAGATTTATTGGATCACACTGTAACTAGAATTTTGACCATAGATTCCGTGTACAGTATTGAATTCAAACATTTACTTTTATGTAGTAAATGGGGCTGTGATGGTTCCTCTGGCCAAAGCCAATACAAGCAGAAATTTCCAGAGGAATCTGAACTTATTTCTGATGCAAATTTGTTTACTAGTCCTTTGGTACCTATCAAACTAATTGATATAGTAACTGGCGCAGTTGTTTGGAAAAATCCGGCACCTTCATCTGTTCGTTTTTGTCGACCTATATGCATAGAATTTTGCAAAGAGACTCCCGAGAAAACTAAAGCCGTTGTAGATGAAATAAAGAGCCAAATAAACTCTTTGCGGCCGTCTATAATTATTAAAAATGGTAAAAGTGTTCAGGTAAAACATGAGCTTTTTCTAACAATGATAGATGGAAAAGTAGCTCAGGCATTAACGGATACGCCTTCTGGATCTATATGTACAATATGTGGAGCTACTCCACGGCAAATGAACGATTTGACTAAAGTGGCTTCTAGGCCTGAAAATGAAAATTCGTATCAATACGGATTGTCTACATTACATGCCTGGAATCGTTGTATGGAAATGATATTACATATTTCTTACAACCTTTCTTTCCAAACATGGGCAGCCACAAGTGCAGAAAAGAAACAGCTAAAGCAAGAGAAGAAGATCTTGGTGCAGAAACGTTTTCGTGAGGAGCTAGGGTTGATAATTGACAAACCAAGACAAGTAAGTGGTAATGCCAATGACGGTAATACTGCTAGAAGATTTTTTTACAATGCAAGCTGCTCTGCTGAAATCACTGGATGAAAATTTGATTAAGCGATTTTACATAATTCTGTAAGCTGTCTCCTCAGGTGTTATGATAAATGCTGAAAGTTTTGGTAGTTATGTTGCAGAAACTGCCCGAATCTATGTGACCAATTATGGATGATACTATATGCCATCTTCAGTACACAAAATCTTACTTCACGGAGAAATTATATCATAAAACATTTTGCAGTACATCCTATCGGTCAACTTTCAGAATATGTGCAAGAATCCCGTAATAATGATTATAAAAAATTTCGCCTTCATCATGCCAGAAAATGTTCTCGATCAGTTAAAAATGAGAATGTATTTCATACTCTTCTGTACACTTCCGATCCGTACATCACCAGCATTAGAAAACCGTATTAAAAAAATGTGCAAAAACTTGATGAAGATACTCTGCAGCTTTTGAAAGTCAACAAACTGATTTCCCTATTTAGTTATGATATAGTACCTTTAACATACCTATACATTATTTCGTAAAAACAACTATTTAAAAATTGTTGTTTAGAAACTGTTTTAAATATTTCTATAATTAGTAGGTAAGCATTTTATGCATTTTTCGTCGTTTCTAATAATTTTAAGGTATTTTCATACATTTATAAAGTATTATGTTTAAGTATAAATTAACAAACTGCCAATTTTGAAGTTTTTGATTTTTATATATTTATTTTTAATATTGTATTACAAAAAATTCTTATAAAAAGTATTTCATTAAAAGAGTCATATCCCTGCTAGCACACAACGTTGATCGACGTTGATCAACGTTGTTACAACGTTGTTTCAACGTTGTTTCAACGTTGTGTGCTTGCTGGGATGCTACTTTACATTTGTGCAAAATTTCAAATCTCCAATTTTAGTAACAAAAAAGCTATCGATTTTTGGTCCGAAACACACCTTTATTTTCCACTGTGAGCCGTAAGGCGTTAAAAAATTTTTAATTATTTTGCGCATGCGCAGATTTCACATTAAATAAACTTTTTTAACGACTAACTTTTTTAACGCAACACCGTAATTCAGTGCAATGATATGTTAACAACAACTAGATGTCTAACTGCCGTAAATCGGTATAAGAAAAAGTGAAGCAAAAATCGGCCATTATGGGGGGGTAAAATCTTTACGCTATTTATCAAAACAAAACAAGTACGAAGCTTAAGATTTTTGAAATTTGCCCCCCATAATGTCCTATTTTTGCTTCAAAAAATACGCGGAAGTTAGACATCTAGTTATTTTTAATATATCATTGATTCAGTGATGTTCAATGACATATACTAACTAGATGTCTAACTTCACATAAATTCCGTAAGAAAATGTGAAGCAAGTTTTTGAAGGTTGTAAAGCCGGTAGCCGCAGCAAAGAAGAAAAATTTCTGGCGATGTTTTGTTTTATTTTTGCTATTCGTTTTTCCGTAATATCTGTTAACCAATCAGATGCTGGTAGCAAAGCAAGTTATTATCCAATCATATGCTGGTGGCAAAAAAAGTTTGCTTCACTTTTTTTCGGAAGTTAGACATCTAGTTAATATATATCATTGGTGATGTTTTAGAGCAGTGGTCCAGTTGTGGCTAGCCAGCTCTGGCGTGCCATCTGTGTAAATATATCGGCCCGTTATTGGCTAACCAGGACTGGCATGCCGCAAACGGACCACATGGCAGTTGCTATCTGGCAAACCAGCTCTGGTGAATCTTTCACGGTACAACAATGGCTCGTATCGGCTCCGGCATGCCATTCATAGAACTTTAATGGCCCGTAAATGGATCGCCAGAACTGGCCCATACGAGCGCTGCTACTTGGGATATTATAATTAACCCTGAATGCATATACGCCTTTATGTACCGTATATGCTCAAAATGTACACAATGCACATATAAAAAACTAGAGGTGATTACTAAAAATAGGTTTCAAGTTTGAATTCATTACCCCAAAATTAGTTAAAAAAGGGTATTTTTGTTCTTGCCTCAATTTCTTTGTAAACCAGTGCTATCTAATTGTGTTTTGAAATTTGATAGTTAAGAACAGAAACTTTGATCTAATTTTAGTAGCAAGTAACACCATTAAGGGTTATTTAGGAGATGCTAAGAGGTATATTTATTAAAAGCGATATTTGAATTCCTTTTTCTGTGCACTGCATGCAGGGAGCTAATTTACCCACTGATAAACTAACAAATTTGAAATGAAATTAATAAATGCGCATTGTAAATGTTTGAACTTAAGCCCATTTGGATAAATCCAATGAGTTAAAGTTAAGGGATAAAGGCGGCCACATATCTTGTGGCCAGATTTGGTATTATTTCTAAGCCAGTCTTGGACCATGTAACTTGGTGATCCATCATGCATTACGACGAAGTTTTCATTATTACTAAAATTTGCTTGTATTCAGAGAATAACACGAGGTTGAAAAACTTTCCCTAGGAACTCTTTAACACCCATCCTAAAGCAAAGCCTGACTGTGATGTGTGATTTGTCTGACTAATTGTTTTAATATCATACCGGGACGTCCTTAACTCAGAAGAGATGAACTTGTTTGTTCTGCTATTGTGGTCAACGATAAAATTCTTCTTGTCTGAGAAGAAAAAAACTGCTATTGTGGTCAACGGTAAAATTCTTCTTGTCTGAGAAGAAAAAAACTGTTATTGTGGTCAACGGTAAAATTCTTCTTGTCTGAGAAGAAAAAAACTGCTATTGTGGTCAACGGTAAAATTCTTCTTGTCTGAGAAGAAAAAAACTGCTATTGTGGTCAACGGTAAAATTCTTCTTGTCTGAGAAGAAAAAAACTGCTATTGTGGTCAACGGTAAAATTCTTCTTGTCTGAGAAGAAAAAGAAGAATTTTACTTTTAAAGCTCGAGATTTGGCTCTAATACAATATTTAACAACCCGTCTAAAAGTCTTCTCTGGAATATTCATGTCTCGGGCCCTAACCCTAATCATAGTCCTCATGGTTTTGAGATGTTATGGACCTTTCTTGATAAATTAAATGTCTTGACAAGGTCACCGGAGGTAGAAACCCGCAGAAATGTTGACAATTTTCCTCTTGCATTTTTAAATAGTAATTTTTCAGCAAAGAAATTATGTTTATATATTGTAGATATTGGTCTAAGGAACATGCCCAGAATCTTTTGGAGTCATATTTTGTTGATATTTTAATATTCACTTTTCAAAAATATTTTCACTGGCAGACTACTATCCCAAAAAGGTTTTGCTAACACTTTGGTCCCTTAGGAACAACTTCTATTTACAATACTTTTTACCAAGACCAACCAGCAAGGTTGGCATAACAAAATTGATATATATTGTTAATAGACTTTCATTCAGTCTTACTCTACCTTTAAAAAAACAGACTAATTTTTGAAGGTAATAAGCTCCACGTTTATTAAATATAGTAGGTCACACGATAAACACACTGTTTAAAGACTATCAAATAGCATATAATAGCAAATTTATTTAACAATTTTTAAATTGAGACATTTTTGTGCTTTTTCTAGAAAATTCTTTAATGATATCATCAAAATCAGTTTTGAGAAGAACATCCTTTTTAATCAAAATTAAGAACACATAGATCAATTTTTCTTGTAGTATGCTAGAGCGGAAACAATTTTGAAAATGGTCGTTCGCTAACGCAATTTGAGATTTATTTTTTTGAAAGAAAAGTTCACAAGGAAACTTCAATATTTTGAATCCAAACATTTTTTGAGTTTAATTTTATTTTTTTGACCCAAGTTGGGGCAAAATTTTAAAAAGTAAATTTTTCGATTTTAAACTAAGAATTGTTTGTCTCGTTTGGCCCTGGATGAGCCAAACGAGACATAGGACAAATTATATACGGAGTGTTTACTTTATATAGAGCATTGTTTATTTTTGTGACCAAAAAAAACCTTTTTACAGGATAAATAGCCAATGAGCCCACCGATCATTGGGATATAAAACCTGGTTATATTGTCCGCAGAAGCACAGTTTGAAATTAAGCAAAAATCTTAAAGCTCTACAAGTTCTAGTAAACTTCTTTTTATTCTTATTGTCTTTGACTTGTGTTTTCTTGTAGAGGAGAACCTTAATTAATGGGACGATTATTGAATGGGACAAACTCAGATTCTTATACAACCGTCGATGTAAGGATATTCAAATTCCTGTAACAAAGAGTGATAGAAACAAGAACTCAGCTGATCGACTCATCCATCCTATTGCTCTATGACCGTAATGACAATGGATGTTATTGTGGTTTCGAATGTAAAAAGTAATTTTTAAAACTGTTTTTTTTTTCTGATTTTGCGGCAGTTTTTGAAGTTATGAAAAATAAAGTTCCATGCTTAAATAGATAGCAGTCTCTAGTACTACAGTGAGTAAAAAATTCAAGCTTAAATAATGGTGTTTTTGGTGTGACTAATCATTTTTGGATAAAGTGATGCGCATATTGAATGGGACAAAATACTACCTATTGAATGAATTTAATAAAGCATTATTTACAGCTCAGCAGAGGGATGCTTCAGTCCCTTACTTTTATCCCCATGCGTAATGGGTATTATTTACACACTTTTATACTGCAATATTTTACTTAAATAAAAATAACTAAATATAATATTCTAAAATGAGAAAGTTCCGCTTTGATTGAAATTTAATTAGAGTTAAAATGTTTAAAGTTAAAAATATTTTTTGAGTGGTCTTTATGTATGTATCTATATATTTAACTACATTTACAATTAACAAACTAATTTGAAAAATGATTGAATTAAATACGTTTATTTTTAATTCTTTTATGTTTGTCCCATTCAATAAGACATACTTAATGAATGGGACAAATGTCTTGCTCCAATAAAACTCTCTCTTTACCAATAACCAAATGCAAATCCAATTTTTTTGTTTTGCTATATCATTGAGCAAGAGTCAGTGGTTATCAAACATATTTAAATATATATATATTAAACAATTTTATTTACGTTTAAAAAGCAGTTTGCAAAAACTGTCCCATTCATTAAGGTTTTCCTCTAAGCAAAAACATTTGCTCGCATTGGTTTATATATATTTTTTATTGACTTGCGTGTAAATTATTGTTATTATTATTATTATTATTATTATTATTATTATTATTATTATTATTATTGTTATTATTATTATTATTATTATTGTTATTATTATTATTATCATTATTATTATTATTATTATTATTATTATCATTATTATTATTATTATTATTATTATTATTATTATTATCATTATTATTATTATTATTATTATTATTATTATTATTATTACTATTATTATTATTATTATTATTATTATTATTACTATTATTATTATTATTATTATTATAATTATTATTATTATTATTATTATTATTATTATTATTATTATTATTATTATCATTATTATTATTATTATTATTATCATTATTATTATTATTATTATTATTATTATTATTATTATTATTATTATTATTATTATTATTATTATTATTATTATTATTATTATTATTATTATTATTATTATTATTATTATTATTATTATTATTATTATTATTATTATTATTATTATTATTATCATCATCATCATCATCATCATCATCATCATCATCATCATCATCATCATCATCATCATCATCATCATCATCATCATCATCATCATCATCATCATCATCATCATCATCATCATTATTATTATAACTATTGATATTATCTGTAAATATTATAAATATTATAAAGTTTTATCTTTTTTAAGAATAAAAAATGTTAAAATGGTTTATCCTGCCAATTAAAATTCCGAAAATTCTTTAAAAATCTGTTCTTAAATTTTTAAATCTCATAATTCTTTCTTTAAAAATTTATTTTTAAGTAAAAAGCTAAAACTTTGCTTAATCTTAGTTTTTGCTGTTAAAATCTACTAAAACAATTTTCTTTTTTTTTTTTTGTAAAAATTGATTGATCGTATGATAATACGTCAATAAGAATATTCCGGTAGAATATTCCGATAGAATATTCCGATAGAATATTCCGGTAGAATATTCCGGTAGAATATTCCGATGATATCAAATATTTTTGGAAAGTTTTTCGGTTAGAAGCAATTTAACGGAAACAGAACTTCATGAACAAAACTCCATTTATCGATTAAATGGAATGAAAAAATTATGATGTAAATTCATTTATGACAAATCACCGGTACGAAGAAATCAATAACAACTTTAAGTAAAATCTAAAATGCATTATTATTTAAAACAACGTATGTCATATTTTTCTTAATTAAATTTAGCCAAAGAGGGGGAATTAGCGATCGCCTCAGCTGAATCCGCGCTAGAATATTTAAATGTTATTAAAAAGTAAGAACTAAAGTTCAAATATATATTATCATATATTAAAATATTTTAAAGCCGAGGACCAAAGTTTTAAATTCAGAAATTTAGATATTATTTCATATGAAATAATATCTAAATTTTAGAAAGTTGTTATTGATTTCTTCGTACCGGTGATTTGTCATAAATGAATTTACGTCATAATTTTTCCATTCCATTTAATTGATAAATGGAGTTTTGTTCATGAAGTTCTGTTTCCGTTAAATCGCTTCTAACCGAAAAACTTTCCAAACATATTTGATATCATCGGAATATTCTACCGGAATATTCTATAGGAATATTCTATCGGAATATTCTACCGGAATATTCTTATTGACTTTTCGAATAACTGAAATTTAATCATTGCCAAATTTAACACTTGCCAAAAAACGGAAATTGAAAAGTTGACGTAATAAAAGTCTGGAGATGGGAATTTTGACTTTAACAAAATTTTGATCAATTTTGTTCAAAACACTTTTTGATAAAAAAAAAACCACAATAACGATTTTAAAAAAGATTTTTTGGTTAGATATAATTCATCGCTTTTTTTTTGGAAATAAAACTAATTTTTTGTTATGAACCGAGCCGAAAATAATGGAACGTAAAACACTGATGCTTAATTGCGACCTTCTTTAGATTTACACATGACCTACACGTGGCCATCTTTAGAAATTTCTTTTAAAATAATTATATAAAATGTTTAAATTGCTCTTCTAATAATAAAATCCATAATTAAAGCAATGAAAGGAACTTTACTTTGAACTATTTATACTGTATTATTTTCTATTGCTTTTTATTTCTCTTTTTAATTTTCAGTTTGACTTTTAAACATTACATACAAGCATGTAACTGCTTCTTTTTAATTTGTTTCAGTAATTTTTTCTCTGAAAACGGAAACCATCCTTTTAACTGTTGAAAGTTATTTTTGTCAATTGGAAAATTATAAATATTTTTTTCAGAAAAATCCATATTTAACCCTTTCATTTTCCTGCATCACATTCATCTTAATTTATTCAGTCTGTGTGAAAAGGAGTTTTTTCAGCGATGTCTATGCCAATTTTTTTTCAAAACTCACTGTTTGAGTTTTATATTTTTTGGTCATGAGTGACACAAAAAATGTCAAAATGTCATTATAAACGTGAAAGTTGACGGCTTCTTTGTTTTCATTTTTCGTTCAAAATGGATGAAAGGAAAAAAAAATGGACAAAAGGAAAATATATATATATATATATATATATATATATATATAATAGCTCATTATGTTTGTCTTCCAACAAAAATTAATTTCACGACTCAAATGTTTTTAAAAAGGATCGGGATTGTTAAAAATTTAAATTTGGCTCTCTAAAAATACGTAACCGTATTTATAGTGAATTTTAAAAATCCGTTATATAACCGTAGTTATTGTGAAATTTAAAAATCTGAAACAATACTTTTTAAATACAAGATTAAAAAACAAAAAATATGAACAACGTTGATTTGACACTTGTTAAAATTTCCCCTCAAAATAATAAATATAAACTTCATATCTATGGAATACAACGAAACTTAAAGTGAAAAATGATTGACAAAATAAATGACATTGAGAGTTGCATTAGAGAGCAACGAGAGAAAAAAGCTAGTTTGAAAAAAAAGGTTTGTTATATATATATATATATATATATATATATATATATATATATATATATATATATATATATATATATATATATATATATATATATATATATATATATATGTATATATCTCAATATTAATGCTTTTTAAGTAACATAATAAAAAAATTTCGCTGATTGAGTTAACAGGTGTATAAAGCAATAAAAAAAATGTATATCAGATATTGTGGTCGAATTATAAACAAAGGGATTTTCTAGTGAACTGAATGTTTTGACTTTTACGATGCTTAAAAGGCAATGTGTGAACTTTTGAGGTGTTTAAATAAAGGTGTAATTTTTTTTTTCCTCGTTGTTTTGTTAATTTTTTAGTAGTTTTTATAACTTTTAAGGTTTGTGTTCTAACTGTTTTAACATACTTTTAGTTCTATAGTAGTTTAAGGAATTAATAGAATGGTTCAAGAACTGTTTCTTCGGTTTTAACACCAGGAATAATCTTTTGTTACATGGCTAAAGTATTCTTTAATAAGTTCAGGTGCTTTTTAAATAAATTGATATATATATATATATATATATATATACAAATGTAACTTTTTTGGATACAAATTTGAATGTTAACTGCATATAAAATTAAATATTTTTATATTTAAATATATGATAATAAAAATATATAAATAGTTAAGTGATTCTTTACTATATCACACAAAATATTTTACAGTTAGCTTACGTGTTAAAAGTAATTTGCTTGAAAGAAAATAATTCCATAAAATTAAAAAACGTACGATTGTCGCATTATGTGCATGGCTTTATTTGCAGAAACTTGAAAACAAAAATTTTTCTGCGGTAAACATTGCGATTAACTTATAAAAACGTGGCTTAATCAAGTTGTCTCGACATGTCATACTAAAATATTAAAAACTAGGAGAATCATGCTGGCAGCAACTAACCTCTTGTTAACTATTCTCTTTAAAGAAGCATTCTCATGCTCTTCGTCTTGCAAACCTATAAACTGTATTTTATCTTCATGGAGTTCATGGACGTATTGCTCTGCCACATGTGGCCCTTCAGGAGCACGCGAAAAAGTAAGACATGTTCTTGATGATCCGAAGTGCGGCGGAAGATGTGATGAACAATTAAAAATCATTGAAAACTGCAACACTGACAAATGTTGCCCTTTTAACTGTATTTATAAGTATGACGATTGGAGCGCTTGCACAGGATGTGGTTCACAGGGTAGTAGAACAAGAAATAAAATCATTGAGAGGCCGGCATCTTGTGGTGGATCTTGCCCTGGTCCAGACGTGGAAAAGGAAAGTTGTGTGGCTCAGAGGTTAGTTGTTAAGGTTCTAATAAAATATAATACATCAAAGTTAGAGTTTAGCAACTCATAAAAAATAGTTCATTTGAGTTTTAAAATTTTAAGATGTGCAAGTAAACAAAATAACAAAAATATTTTATGTTTAAATTATTAAATTTATTATTAATTTACTAATTGTGATAGTTTGTGTGCTATATGTGATGCTTTGTTAGCATTCACAAGTATCATATTTGGTGCAAATTTTATGCATTCTAATTAACTAGACTTAACTTATAAAAAAGCTTGTTACTTTTTATTTTACTTTATATGTTTTTAGAGTCCAACAGCTTCATTTGAGAGCATTATTGAGATTATTAAAATTATTATGTAGAAATAGTTTTCTGTCGAACTTTTTCAATTCTTTCAATGCTTGCTAATAACCGTGTTTCAAACTGTATTCCTAATCAAAAAAATTAAATTGCAAAGAGCAGGCTTTGAGTTAAAGAACTTAGAAAATAACCACTTTGAAAAGCTATTTCAGTCTTGATTTTAAGACAAAAGGATGAAAATGTATATTAAAAAAAGTCATTCAAACAACGTAATCCTCAAGCCAAACTTACTTTATTAGCTTAGCTTTGCTCAGTTTTAAACAGAACGTGATTATGCATTCTTTTGTTTTGGGTGGCCTCAAAGTATACAAGTTTAGATTGGCTTCAATGACGCCGCAATATTTAATTATAGGACTGAAATGTTTGCTCATAGCATGTTTTATCATGAAGTTTCTTGTTTTTTATTTTTGAAAGATTTACTTGCGTAACTTTTGTTATCGTTTAAATTAAACAAAAAATAAATTGACTATGTTTTTTGTAATTCAATCAACCGATTTTGAATGTATAAATATATATTTTTTAAATACACACACATACATACATACATACATACACACACATACATACATACATACATACATACATACATACATACATACATACATACATACATACATACATACATACACACATACATACATACATACATACATACATACATACATACATACATACATACATACATACATACATACATACATACATACATACATACATACATACATACATACATATACATACATACATACATACATACATACATACATATATACATATATATATATATATATATATATATATATATATATATATATATATATATATATATATATATATATATATATATATATATATACATATATATAATGAATATATACTATAATACTAAGTAAAATCAATATATTCTATAATATATATTATAATACTAAAATAGGCTGTTTCAAAAACAAGTGGGCCTTTTAAGAAATATTTTAAATATTTGTTAGCATTTAAAGTATCCTCTTTTCTACATTGAGTTAATTTAGTTGTTTATAACTTTGTTGGTACACGTTTACAAATTGCATCCAGTTTTAGTTTTAAATAATCCACTGATGTCAAATTTTTCCCAGTTGAGCCCAGGCATTTAAACCCAGTTTTAGATGTTATTAATAGTTTTGTAAAATGCTGGTATTCAATGATTTCTGTCAATGAACAACCTTTTTTGTTTATTTTTTTTTTCATCAAAGTATTACTTAATAAAAAATAAACAAAAAAGTTAAACATTTTGAATCTTTTTTGGGTTATATAACAATATACTTGAGACGTTAATATTTTATAAAACCGCCATTTTAGTTGTAAATTCTATTCCGCTATTCTTATCTCCCGCTTTGCTTGCTCCCAAATTTTTTCAATCAGGTTGAGATCTGGAGAGTTACCTGGCCCTGACAATACATTATTTTTTTCTATTTTTTGAAATAAGAAAATTATTTTTATATCTCATCGCCTCAACCACTTTGTAGAAACGATCTGCTCCTTACCACAAATGGTAAAACAGATTATTACTAAGGATTCATTCAGGATGATACTTTTCGTTTGGTCTACGACGTACAAATGCTGTTTTTTAACTACTACTTGAAAGGTTGACTCGTCGAAAACGCAAATCTAAAACAATTTTTACTTTAAATGACATGGACATGTTTTAAATAAAATTTGAATGCAAATAAAAAAGTTTTCAAGAAATACCTTTTCCTTATCCTTAACACACCAATGACGGTGATTTCGAGCCCACTCCAACTTTTTTTTCTTCAGGAAGGAGTAAGTTTTGTTTTCTTATCTGGACGATAATACATCAATCTTTCTTCTATCAGCTATCTTCAAATTATCTGGCTCGACATAACAATACCAGCTTCGTGGATAGACTTGCTTTGTATTTTTTGTGTTTTTTTTTCCTGTTCTTCGGGCAGATATTCCAGATGACAATTGTTTTGACGGTCGTCTTGTCTAAAAAAGTTAAATTCTGCAAAAAACTGCTGTGTATAACTCTTTAAACTCGTTAGGTTGCCAGTATTCCGTTTGAATAATTTTAAAATTTTTAAACTTTTGAAAAAATGAATTACACATTATTTAATTTTTTCGACCAAATTCTGCCTAGGCAATTACCGAATATTTGTATAAATGGTTTGTGGAAAATATTTTTTAAGTTTTCTCCGTTGATTTTTGACATGATTTAAGAAAAAGAAACTCTAGAAAATCCGTTTAAAATTTAAGCCATCTATAAAACATCAAGTTTTAATTCTACGGCAAAATAAGTTTTGAGCACTAAAGAAAAATCCGACCTTCCCTAAAGAAAGATTCCTTTAAACAAAAATATTGAACTTTTCTACTTTTATGGCATAACTATTTAGAATCCAAGTAATTAATCTAAAATTGCAAGATACAAATTTTTTTCTTTTTTTTTTTTTTTTTTAAAAAAAAAAGAAATAGTGAAATTTTAAACTTTTTAGTCAACATAGGATCCGTCCTTTACATGTTTATGTTAAATATTATCTTAAATAATAATTAGTTTTTATCGTTAAAAACAGTAGATTTTCCAAAGATCCGTTACCAAAGTAAATTTCTTTGATAAATGAGTATGCCTGATGAGAATATCTTGAAATATAATGAACATCATTTTAAAAACAAAAATGAAATTTAAGAAAAAAACACGTGAAATATATTTAGGTAACCGAGATTTCCTGGGATCAACTCATCCCTAATGCTTGACCCCATCTTTTGTTTATTATCAAAAAAGTTAAATAACACCACTCCTATCCTCAAAATACTTTTTAAAACTAACTGATCTTTTATCTCAAAATTACCTTTTTCCTTCCTAGCACGAAAAAGCTAAGAAGGCAGTACACCAACTACAATAAAAATTTAGGCATGATTATTTCTTCCCTATTATAAACAAACTGAAGATGTATTTGAAGAAAACTCATCTGAATATAAATTAGCAGAAAGAAAGTTTGGTTTTTCTTTTTTCTTTTCAGTCAAAGGCTGTATTTGAATTTAGCTATATGCTCATCACTTTGTGTAGAATTTAAGTTTGAAAATGATATGGGTTAGTTAAACTTTAGTGCAGAAAAGACATTTATAAAAATGGCACTTGTCTCTAAATAAACTGCGTTTAAAAGATCACATGATATTGAGGGTCTTCTGATCTTCAATTCAAACATTTAAATGCACTTTATTTAAGAAAATCAAAAGAAAATCAAAAAAATTAGACTTAGTTCTTGATGATCTCTAACTTTGCTACCTGTACAATCATAGATAATAATATTTAAATTTATTGATCAACATTTTTGAGAAATTACACATTACCTATTTATCAATAGGTCATATATGCATATAGAAAACCTTTTTTAAGCATGACTTGACAAATTTTGGGTTTGCCCATACCCACATACTATATACTAAGTAATTCATAATTTATTATAGATGCTGTCCTGTTGACTGTGTGGTAAGTGAATGGAGTGATTGGTCATTGTGTTCTGCTGCATGTGAGAAAACTTCAATTGTAACACGTGGGCGAACTGTGGTATCAAATGACTTATGCAATGGAAAATCATGCCCTGCCTTAGTTGAGACAAAATTATGTAATGGTCCATCTTGCTGCCCCCGTAATTGTGAATATTCTGAGTGGTCATCCTGGGATGTATGTTCTGGTATGATACATATCATATATATATATATATATACACACACAAATCATGATGTTTTTGGAAATCTTTTTTTATATTTTACAGGAAACTGCCAAAGTGGATCACAGAAAAGATTGAGATCAATAACTAAACAAGCAACTTGCAATGGTGTGTGCAGTAATGAACTATCCCAAACAAAAACTTGTAATGTTGTACCAATTAATTGTGAAGTAAGTTAGCAGAGTATGATAAAAAAACTTATGGGGTAATATTCATACACCTATGTTTGTATCAATTTTTTATTTTAAGTATTTCAACTTTTTGTTAACTAGATATTTTGTAACCTAAAACTTTACATATCAATTATTTCACAAATAGGTTTCAGCTTGGCAACGTTGGTCATCATGTACAGCTGTAAATGGGAAATGTGGTAATGGGACACAAGTCAGACATCGTACAATTATAAAAAACCCAGTGTGCAGTCACCCATGTGAAAATCTATCAGAGCAGCAAAGCTGCTTGTTTAGTTGTTGTCCAGTAAACTGCGTTTATGGGCAGTGGGAAAACTGGTCAAACTGTTCAAATGAATGTGGAGCAGGTTTAAAATTATAGATTTTTTTAAGTTTATAAAGAAAATTAGTTTAAAAATGTTTAAAACATTTAATTCTTCATTATTTGAGCTTAAGAGAGTTAATTAAGAAGGTTAATTAAGAAGGCTAAAGAAGATTAAAGAAGACTAAAGAAGACTAAAGAAGGTTAAAGAGGACTAAAGAAGGCTAAAGAAAGTTAATAAAGATTTCAAAACATTAAAATAATTAAAATAGTTATTGTAAAGTCATTAAAATAGTTATTGTAAAAAATATTTGTTCAATCAGTAAATGTGTTTGATTTTTCTGCTAATAAATTTGATAACAACTGAAGTACAATTTTCTTTTAAAATAAGTTGAATTTTCTAAAGTTTACTAAAATGGAACTCTTTAATTTAAAACAACAAAAGTTTATGCTGTATCAAGTTCTTATATAAAATTTGTTATTTTTAAAATATAACTTTAAAAGGTTTGATCAATTTGGGCAATTTTTTTAAAAAGCTGAAACAAAAAAGTAGTATATTATATTTGAGGCATCAGAAATTTTTTTCTGAAATCTTATAACTTTATAGGTCTAAATATAAAAATTGAGTGAAAGTTGATTTCAAATGAATGGTGTAGATGTAAAGTATTAAATATTTTGTACTATATTTGTTACTAGCTGAAGTGCCAGGTGTTGCCCGGGATATTGAATTACAAATTGTAGAAAGTAAAAATTTAGCATATACAAAGTCCTTAAAAAATAATGATTGAGATAATAACTTTCAAATTATTTTATTTATCCTAACAAAGAATCAAATCAAAAAAATAAATGAAAAAGACAACTGTCCTGGGTGTTAGATAAGAGCTTTTTGATACACAACATTCTTTGTTTTTCTGTCTGGTGCTTAAATAAACAAACTTTGAGGCATTCCAACTCAACGACATGCCACATACAATTGTCCATTTAAAAAGCATGGGGTTTCCAAATGGAACTTTAAAAGACCCTGTGCTTTGTTGATTGACATGGCAAATGCAAGACGAACTGGAAACTGAAGGTGTCTAAAATCAAATGGCAGATCTGAAGGTATCAGAGGAATTCTGGGAATGAAAACATCTTCACCTTTGGCACATCCTGTTAAAACTGTTGCTTCAATGATGCTAGGAAACAGTTCCTTGACCAAAAGATGTGTTTCATTGCACAACTTTGGTGGGCAATGAAACACATCTTTTGGTCAAGGAACAAATTTCTGAGCAACATTATAGGTGCTCTAATTTTGAGTTCAAGAATGTGAATTGGAAGTCCTGGGGGCTCCAAGAAATTGAGAAATTCTGTTGGATAGAAAACTGCTTGAGCTGGATCTATCACAGTATCCACAGACCTGTAAGTTCTACATTCACCAGGGAGGAGACTTTGAATCATTAGCCCTGATGGTTGCAGCTCTTTTCCTCAGATCAGCCAGCCGGCTGTCTCTTTCTGAAGATGTTTCACTGCCTCTTAACTTTTCTGATATCACTTTGAGATAATTATCCTGTGGATTTTTTTTTCATTAGAGACATGATTTTCTTGTAATAAAAAATTAAATATCTTTAATAAAGTAATAAATTTTGATCTGAGACCAAGGAGAAATATTTGTTTTTGAAGAGCTTGTACTTTGTGAAATGACATCAAAGAGTTAATAAAAAATCATTTAAAAAAGCATTATTAAAAATTTAATATGAAAGCACCAAATGTTTCTTAAACATTTATTTAAAATTGGTTGAGATTCACTGAATGATATGGATATATTTACTCACAAACCCAACTCAACTGAGCTTTATGTTAAAGATTAACAGAAAATCAATAAAGTAGTCAGTACTGAATATTTGTTAATGTTATATACATTTATGTGTAATGCTATAAAGAGTTCTAAAAGTATTTTTATGCAAATTTTGATTTTCCTTTTAAAAATTAAAAAGATAAATAAATAGTTGTTATTTAGGTATAAGAAGTAGAGCACGTGTAATTCAAACTAATGGGAAATGTGGTGGAACAGCATGTAATCAATTGAAGGCTAGTGAGCAATGCACAGAAGCCATTAATTTGGACTGCATATTAACTGAATGGTCTGCATGGTCCAATTGCTCTACAGGATGCGGTACTGGTTTACATCAAAGAGTCAGATCAGTTACTCAGTCACCAAAGTGCAATGGAAAACCATGTGATGTTTTACTTGAAAGTAAAGTGTGTATTAGTTACATCAGCAATAAAGACTGTTTGGTAATATGTTATGTTTTAAAAAATTTGTTAATTCAAATTTATTAGATGCTTAAGTTAAAAAAAAAGCTTAGATTTTGTTTACAAATTTTATTTTTTCAGGTTAGTGAATGGGGTTCCTGGGAATCCTGTCAGTCAAATTGCTCACTGAGTACTAGGAAGCGAGTACGATATGCTGTTTCACCAAGTGTTTGCATGGGAAAAAAGTGCCCTTACTTAGAGGTTTCCAAATATTCTTTCTTGTGATGTTCTTTTAATTGAGTTAATTTTCTTGTAATTGAGAAGTAATAGCAGAAAACTAGCAATTTATTCAATATTTTTACTTAAGGAAAGCTTGTCATGTGGTCAGGTTAATGGTGGTTGTGAGCATATATGCAATGCAGGAGTTTGCTCTTGCTACCCTGGTTACATTGTTGTAAATGGAACAAAGTGTACTCCAAAAGATTGCGGTTCGCTCAAGATTGATTTATGTCAACCATCAGGTAATAAAATATAAAACCTTGCTTTATTCGTTTTTTAAATGTTTGAATTATTAGAATGTTTATGTGTATTAAGGAAAATTATAGTCTTTCAATAAACTCAATAATCACTTGAAATTTATTTAAATTGAAAAATTATAAGTTTATTCATTTTCCTTTATTTTAATTGTTCTAAAAAGTTGTTTTACAAGTTTTAGAGAAAAATTTAATAAAATTTGATTTTTTTTTTTAGACCAATTATGTAAAAATCCAGCTGTGCTTTGCCCTGGTAACAATACAGCATTTCCCACATCATGTAAATTGGAATGTCCTCTTGGATTTGAACTTTTGGGAGAGGAGACAGTCTCATGTCAGGCAACAGCTCAATGGACACATGTTCAAAGTATTTGTAAATGTTTGAATGAAGCACCATCACAGGTTTTTTGATAAACTTTTTTAAGTGAGACTAACTTAAGTGGGTATTGTTTATACCTGACGGTGAAGCGTTTATTGAAATAATTGTAATGACAATTTTAGCTAAAATGATTTCATTAACAAAATTAAGAAAATTTAAATGAAGTTTAAATGAAGTACCGTCACAGGTATGGTTTATGCATTTCCTACAAGACAAAGGTTCAAAACTTTTCAAAAGTCAAATGTGTAATACAAGTTGTTTTCTTTAAGTATAAAGAAATAAATAATTTGACAGTCTTTTGTGGTAAGGAACCACAAAGAGTATTTTGCCTTGAAATACCTCAATAATTTTTTTTGCTTTATTTCTCTTTTTTGTCTTTTAATCAAAATACTTTTTAGGCTTATTATGACTAATCAAGGTTGTATAATCTTTTTCTGAGTAAAAAATTAATTATAAACCATATATTAAATAAAGTGTTATGAATGAATTTTCAAGTAGAAATCCTTACTTCATCTGTTTAGATTACTCTATCAAATAATGATTTTGCTGAGAATCTTCCATCTGGCTTTGATATTGGACTATTGTATTCATCAGATAAAAACAAAAATGATACCCATACCTATATGCTTGTGAAAGATGACTGTGGTTGTTTTGCAGTTTTTAATAACCAACTTAAAACCTTAAAAGTTTTCAATTTTGAAGGAGAAAAAAATAAACGGTAATAGTTTTGTCTTTAAAGCTTTAGTGATGATATCTTGAAATCTGAAATCTTGAAAGCTTTAGTGATGAATTTTCTTTGAAAAATTTATTAATGAACCTTTTGACCATGGTTAAAATGTTAAATGGTAAGAATTAAATTTTGAATTTTTTTTTCTAATCAAAATTTAAATGGAATAATATTTTTATAGCTTTAAAGTAACAATCAGTAGCACAGATTCTGGATTTCCTCCTTTGAGCTTAGTAGAAACTTTTGACCTTTTTCTGATTGATGTAAATGAGAATCCAATTGATATTTTGGTGAGATATTTTGTGAGGCATATTTTGCAGGGCTCAAATTAAGAGATCCTGAATATAAAAATTTCCATAGTCATGTATTTTCTTAAAAAATGCAATTTCTAAATATTTGGAAAAAAATAATCTAGATTTTTTAAAAAAAATCAATACCTGATTATGAATTTTTTTTATTCTTACTTTTTGCTTGAAATATTTATGGTGAAATTAATACACATTACATTACATAATCCAAATTACATTTTATAAGAAAATTTTCAAGAAAGAAAAAAACAATTCCAAGTTAAATTAAAACTTTGTGAACAATAAAACTGTTTTTCAATAAAATGAGAGCTCTAAATTTGCTATTCTAAAGTTTGAATTTTCTGTCTTAAGTGCTCAAGTTTTAGTTGGAGTAAGTAAAATAAACATATTTTTTTAAAGCTGTTTTTATTTGTAAATTACTAAATACCTAAATTTATAAAAGACTTTGATAAATGAACCTAGAGAGTTAATTCGAGCCCTGTTATGTTTTTTTTGTATTAGTATTAAATTTTTGTTTGTAGATGCAAAATTATGTTTTAAAAATTGAGTAGTTTTGTTGGATTTAAATAATTTCCTGAGGATGCTTTATTTCTACAGTTATCTGGCAATAGCATAAAAGAAAATAGCAAAGAGGATGTTTTGGTTGGGACTCTGACTGCAGTTGATGCTGATGCAAACCAACTTTTTTTGTTTCGGTTGATTGATTCTTCTGACAGCTTATTTGTTATTGAAAATAATGAGCTAAAGGTAATGGCTTTAAACAGTCTAAATGTTTAAAATTAAAAAAGAAAAATAAACACAAAAACCTCAAGTAAAAGAATTACTTTTTTTAGAATTCTGTTTTTAATGCTGTCTGTTTTTTGTTTAGACTTCTTTAAG
This sequence comes from Hydra viridissima, assembly GCF_058129835.1. Classification (NCBI taxonomy): domain Eukaryota; kingdom Metazoa; phylum Cnidaria; class Hydrozoa; order Anthoathecata; family Hydridae; genus Hydra; species Hydra viridissima. The sequence continues at coordinate 16,341,270 of NW_028324305.1, forward strand.
AAATGCAAAATGTACTTCACCTTTGTATCCAGCAGATTTTTGCCTGTTAAATTTTGAATCTAAAAAGGTCCACAATGTAACTATTGAGGTTGTGGATAATGGTGTTCCATCTTTATCCTTTGTTAAAAGCTTTAGCATTTATTTACTTGATGTCAATGATCCTCCATACAATTTTCAACTTTCCAGCAACTCAATCAAGGAGAATAGTGCCATAAATACTTTTATTGGCCAATTTTCTGCACAAGATGAAGAAAATCAAACGTTAAGTTTTGTACTGCTCGATGATGATAATTCAAGTTTCACTCTTAGTTCAGGAAAGCTGTACAAATCCAAATCATCTAATTATGAAACTACAAAAATGCATCGTGTGCTTGTTCAAGTTTCTGATGATGGCCATCCTGTCAAATCAGTAAGCGTTTTTTCAAAAATGCTTTGTGAAAATGTTCTTGTTACCATTTAAGATCTTTTGTGTAATTCAAAACGCTTTGCTATGATATAAAGATTGGCCAATATATGAGGATAATACTTTTCTATGCTAATTTTAGTTATTTATGTTAAGTTATTTTTAAAAACAAAATAGAGAGAAGAATTTTCAGGATTAATTTGTTTCAAAGCTTATACAAGTTTGGCAAACAAATAGTTTTCTATCACTTTTATTAGAATTTATTTTGTGAGGCATATTTTTCAGGGCTCAAATTAAGAGATCCTGAATATAAAAATTTCCATAGTCGTGTTTTTTCTTACAAAATGCAATTTCAAAATATTTGGAAAAAAATAATGTTGTTTACTGTTTTTAATAATGTTTGTAAACCAATTGAAATCTTTTATACCTATATATATGTATATATATATTTCGGAACTTTGGTTTGAGATGGTTCACATGGATAAAACTTAAGAACAGTAGAATTATTTGTATTTGTATTGTATTAATTTTACATAAGATTGTTTTTAAGAATGTTTTTACCTATATATTATATACATGTAATTAATGTTGAGACCCAGCTCAAAAACTTTTTATTATGCATTTTTGTGCTTTGGTTCTTTATAGTATGTTTGGATTTCTAGCATAATCAGCAAGTTATAAAGTTAAATTTTTTTTGTTCAGCTTGCCAAATGGTTTATAATCAATGTTGAAGATGAAAACGAGCCTCCTATTGTTGTTATATTTTCACCGAATTTCCAAGTGACTCTTCATAACAAAACAGAAATCAGAGTTTTAGAAAACATGACTACAACTAACTACAACATTGGCAAGTTTGTTGTTTATGATGCAGACCACATCGAGGTTATTGAGGCTGAACTCCTTGATACTTTTAATGGGACATTCAGTTTGCCTAATGCAACTCACTTCTCTTGTGTGAACAGCACTGACTTTGGAGCTCAATCAAAGTGTGATATTGATATATATCTCAATAAAAATCTAGATTTTGAAGCAAGATCAAGTTATTCAGTTGATATAAAAATATTGGATCGTGACTATAGCATTCAGTATTCTTTCAAAGTTAGCGTTATGGATTGCAATGATGCTCCAACGAGCATTTTAATCAATGGTGTTAGAACAGCATCAATCTACGAAAACTCTTTAGGTGCAACGGTAGGTTTGTTAACAACTGTTGATCCAGATTCAGAGCAGCAGCACAAGTATGAATTACAAGATAACTTTAACTACTTTGAAATCAATGATAATGTATTAAAGCTTAAGAAAAACATTTCAGCTGATTATGAAAATCAATCATATTTTATAATTGGTATTAAATCGTTTGATAACGGCATTCCATCACAATGGGTAGTAGACAAGGTAATAGTGAACATTTTGGATATCAATGATCCTCCAACAAGCATAACTCTTTCTTCATTTGAAATTGATGAAAATGTAAAACCTAATACAAAGTTTGCTGAAGTAATTATTTTCGACGAAGATACAAAAACACCTGATTCAACATCTCACCCGTGTTCTCTGTTGAACAGGACTTTTTTTAGAATGCTGGACAATGTTCTTTATGTGTCGATGGCTGCAGATTTTGAGCAAGACAGTAGTATTCTTGTGATTTTACTCTGCCAAGATCAGTTTATTAATGTGGAGTATACATTTGTGATAACTGTTAACGATATCAACGAAGCACCAACTGCAATTATGCTCTCAACACAAGAGTACGCTGAGAACATATCCCCTCCTCAGGTAATAGCTACTCTTATAACTCTTGATCCTGATAGTTCTTTGGATCACAATCAGCAATCATTTACATATAAAGTTCTTACAAACCAAGATCAGATTACTGTTAAAGGATCCAATTTAATTGCACTGCAAGCCTTTAATTTTGAAGTATTGCCTTTTATTAGTTTTAAAATAGAAGTTTTTGATTCTGGAAATCTGACTCTAACTGAGATAAAGACAATCAAAATACTTGATCAAAATGATCCTCCTTCTGATATACTGGTATGAATATTTCTACTACTTATATATGTGTATACATACATACATACATACATACATACATACATACATACATACATACATACATACATACATACATACATACATACATACATACATACATACATACATACATACATACATACATACATACATATATTTATATACATATAATCATCATCATCATCATTATCATCATCATCATTGTTGGCGTCATCGTAGTCTTTGTCATCATCATCATCATCATCATCATCATCATCATCATCATCATCATCATCATCATCATCATCATCATCATAATAATAATAATAATAATAATAATAATAATAATAATAATAATAATAATAATAATCATAGTAATAATATATTCGCTCTACTTGTACTACGCTGCATTGAGCACTCTCACTGGAAATGTTATACATAATTTCTACAATACTATATTTATGTATATATAATTACTATTTTTTTTTTTGTTTTTTCCTTTTTATTTTGTTATTTTTCAACTGTGCAAACTGTTTTAATAATTTTGATAATATTGATTATATTGTTAATAATCATCATAAAATTTTTAGATTTCACGATAATTTTTAGATTTCAAATGACAAAGTTACTGAAAACTCTGCACAATACACAGCTGTTGGCAGCTTAACAGTAGTGGATGAAGATAAGAATCAAAATTTTACCTGCCTTATAACTGATAGTATTTCCAGTCCATTAGAGATTTATGGCAATGATATAATGGTATGTTATTTGTGCACATTAGGATTTCATGCTTTTTTTTTAATTAAGATGTTAATATTTATTTTCTGATTTTAGGTTGAATGGGATGGTGCAAGAAAAGAACCTTTAAATTTTGAGAAAAATTCTGTCTTGATGATACCTATTGTTTGCACTGATAATGGAAGCCCTCAATATAGTATTAATAAAAATTTGACTATTTATGTATTAGATGCAAATGATGCACCATACAACTTGACTTTGTCCAATGATAACATTAGTGAAATGGATCCTCTTGGTACAATCATTGGCAGAATTAATGCTAATGATGAAGACATTGGTCAAAGTTTATCCTATTCTATAGTTGACGGTGACAGTCAGTATTTTTCAATTGAAACACAAAACTTAGTGAAATCAGCTAATTTTACACATACTGGTGTTTACAGAATTGTAGTGGAAGCCTTAGATAATGGTTCCCCTCCATTGAAGGTTGATTTTATTTGAATTCAAAAAGTTTTTTGCAAGCTCATAATTAGTATATTAAAAATGTTCAAAAGGTCAAAAAAAAAAAAAAAAAAAAAAAAAAAGAATACAAAAAAATGTAATAGTATTAAAAAAATATTATTACTTATATATTATTTTTATTTTCATTTTTTTTATTCATTTTTTTCAAAATTATATTTAATAAGATAATTTTAAAAATATTAATATTTAGGCAGTATCAGAGTTTGCAATTGAGGTTCTTAATATAAACGAAGCTCCAATAGCTACAATAATAACCAGTGAAAATGGAGTTCTTGTTTTTAATGATAGTTTTCCTATTATCAATGAAAATTGTGAAATTGGTAGTGTTGTTGGAACAGTGTTTTCTTATGATCCAGACAAAAATGCTACACTTAATATAACATTAGACAATAGCCAACAAAGTTTTTTTAAACTTGACGATTACATCTTGTGCTACAATACATCTATTAAATTAGATGGTACTACATGTAAGGTCAAGTTACTTGTTAGTAACTTTCTCAATTATGAAGAGGCAAATCACCACTGGATTACTGTGCACTCTAAAGATCAGAATGGTTTATTACACATACAAAAGTTTGTTGTTACAGTAATTAACTTAAATGATAAACCTACCAATTTGTTGCTAAATGGTAATCATAATGTGGCTGTTCATGAAAACATTCCAGGTGCATTTATTGCAGATATTGCTACAATTGATGAAGATGTTAATCAATTTTATAGTTATGAAATTGTTGAAATGCATGCTCTACTGTTATTTGAAATACGCAACAACAAACTTTTCTTAAAGGATAAGATTGCTCTGGACTATGAACAAGAATCTGTTTATAACTTTTCTATTGTTTCAACTGACAGTGGTACTCCTCAAGAAAATATAAGTGTTGCAATTTTGGTTTTTGTTGAAGATGTTAATGAGGCTCCTTTATTTATAGAAGTTTCAAACCTATTTGTAGCTGAGAATTCTCCTTCTACAACATCAATTGGCACTATAAATGTAACAGATCCAGATAATTTTAAATCCTTAACTCAAAATCATGAATGTTGGGTCACTGGATCTCATTTATTGTTTGAAGTTCAAACTTATAAAATGCTGCAAGGATATGTTGTAAATGAACTTATTGTTGTAAAAGATGGATTAGACTATGAATTGGCAAGTTACTTTGTTTTCTAAATTGCTTCTTCTTTTTATAAACTTTAAATGCAAAAAAGTGTTTTTGTTCTGAACTTTTTTTTGGGTTCTCTTTTATCGTGTTTTGCCATTAAAAAAGTGATATAAATTGTATTTGATGTTTTAGAAATTTAAGAACTGTTACATTAATTAATGATTCTTTAGGCTACCTTCTTTGACATCACTGTTAGTTGTAAAGATTCAGGCATTCCTTCATTAGTAGTCCAGCAAACATTTGCTATAAATGTCATTGATGTTAATGAGGCTCCATATGATGTTCAACTGAGTGCAGATTCAATTATTGAAAACACTGAACCAACAACTATAGGTAAATAAAGATTTTTTTAGCTTAAGTGACAGCTGTTTTTAGTCTCTCTATGGGAGGTTTTTAGCTTAAGTGATAGTTTTTAGTCTCTCTAAGGGAGGTTTTAAGAAGCCCAAAAACAGATCCAGTTTCTTTGAGCTTTTTTTAATTAGGACAATTAAATGTACCTCAAATAATAATGAATTTTTTGGTTTCTTTCATCAAAAGCCCAAAAAATCAGGTTTAAAAAGTTCATACAAAATAGTTATCGCTAAAAACAAACAAAAAAAACACTGTAGTTATGATCATTCTAAATCCTCAAACACCTTTGGAAAAACCGAACCTGTGATTTTAAAATATTTTTTGGTTTCTCTATATTAGGTAGTTTTTCAACCCAAGATCCTGATAATATGGCAAACTCAAGACAGTTCTTCAATTACACATTGTTAAATGCAAGCAGTCCATTTGAAATACTTGGGTATGAGTTAAAAACTAAATCTCAGCTCAACTATGAATTTCAATCCCAATGGATCATATTTGTTAGTTCTACAGATAATGGAGTTCCTCCTATGTCTATCATAAAAAATTTTACTGTTTTTGTTATTGGTATGTTATAGATGATGAGATCACTAAAGTTTTAAAGTTTAAAATTCTTTTTTAATAAAAAAAGCCAGCTCTCTGATAACAAAAAAGATGCTTTTACCACTTTTGTATTTATGGTTTTATAGCTTTAAAAAAGATTTCTTTAATCATTGTTGTTTTACTAGATATGAATGAGGCACCTACAGATATATTGATGTCTTCATCTCAAGTCCAGGAAAACAGTGGCAAGAATACTATAGTTGCTTATCTAACCGCTATTGATGTTGATCGGTCGCCACTTGGAGATAATCAACAGCATACTTTCTCTTTGTTAGAAAATTCACTAGGCGTTTTCAGAATTATTGACAATCAGTTGCAAATTGCTGAGGATTACTACCAATGCTCCAAAAGTCAAACTTGCATTTTAAACTTTGAAAAGAACCCTGTATTTGATATAAAGATTAAAGTGATAGATGATGGTGAGCCAGTTAAGTCTTTTGAGAAATCATTTCTTGTTTATTTGGTAGATGTTAATGATCCCCCGTGGAATTTAACTCTCTCGTCAAATGTTGCAAAAGAAAATTCTCCTATTGGATTTCAAGTGGGCAGTTTCTCTGCTCTAGATGAAGATGTGAATCAAACTCTAACATTTTACTTGGTTGATGATGCAATGGGAACTTTTGAAATAAAATCAAATGTTAACCTTGTTTTAAAGAAAACTCTTAATTTTGAAGTTCAAGAAATTTACAATATTAAAGTTAGAGTTGCAGATAATGGTCATCCTTCATTATCAGTACGAAATATTCCTTATTATTTTTCATTGCTTTTTTTCACAAAGCAGATAAGATTCAAACTATTTTTAACTATTATAACTTTTTTTGTTTAAATTTTTTTGTTTTCTAAGATTCTTTTCACCAACTTGTTAAACATTTTTTTTTTTAAAACAACTTCATTTTTTCAAACAACTTCATTTAGTATGAAAAATCATTCTCCATATACATTCAAAATATCAATGAAGCCCCTGCTGAACTTTACATGACTGATAAAAATGCTTCGGGACGTTTTCCTTTAAATAAACCCCAAATTTTTGAAAATTTGCCATCAGGAACTTTAGTAGGAACTTTAGAAGCAATAGATCATGATTATGTTGAATTTTTGACATTCGAGCTTCTGGATAATCATGAAAATCTGATGCTTGAGCAAAATTCTACTATTTGCACTTCTTACTTTCAGAGACAAAATGGTAATCAAAATTTCATTTTAGTGACATTTTTTTAAGAATTATTTTTATGGATTATGAAGATTTGTGTATTTATACTCTTAGTATTATAGTTTGTTGTAATACCTTTTTTAATATTTATTACGCTAAACACAAATAAATGACACAAAATTAAATCAGCACCTAACACATTTCATAAAAGCTTTTACTCTTTGCAGGTTCATACACAATGTGTTACATTAAAGTTCTGACGAGCGCCATGTTGAACTTTGAAGAAGTTGCTTCATTTGTTTTTACTGTGAAAGTTAAAGATGCTCACAATCTTACTCATCTCCAGTCCTTTAATCTAACTGTGTTAGATAAAAATGACGAACCAACAAATATTACTTTGCAAGGGAAACATGTTGCATTTGTTCATGAAAATGATCAGTATAAAGCTATCGGCACGTTGGATACAACTGATGAAGACATAAATCAAAAGTTTATGTATGTTGCAAAGTTTTTTTATTTCATTTTACCTATATTCTTTGAATGATGTGAAAGTAAAAATTGAACTCTCTTTAGGTATTCCGTTATTAACAACTCATATTTCATTATCAATTCCATATCTGGTGAATCACAGTTGTATACTTCTTTTGTTACTCTTGATTATGAAAAAGCACAGAGCCACACGCTAATCATTCAGTCTGTAGATAATGGTTCTCCTGCATTAAGTTTTTATCAACAAATTGTTATCCATGTGAGTTTTTTTAAATAAATAGAAATGTTTATAATATAGTATACACAAGTGTATAATGCAACATATTGTTACACTTATTTGTTATTCTTTGTTTTCTTTTTGTCTTTAGTGGTGATGAAAGTTTTTGAGATTTCATACTTGCTTACAAATTAAACATTAAATTATATATATATATATATATATATATATATATATATATATATATATATATATATATATATATATATATATATAAAATTAAATTGAATTAAAAAAATTTTACTTTCTGATACTGTGTTTCACTATCAGTCTTTTCTTTCTTGAGTGTCAATTATCTTCCATATGTTCTGATTAAAAACTTGTAGGCAGTAAAAATTAAATAATATGGCAAAATCTTGTCTTTGCTCAGAAAATACAAGATTTATTAAACATTTGTAACATTTTATAATTATGTATACATTTTATAGTTATGTAATTATGCATACACTTTTTAAGGTAGGACAGAACTTACAAATAGAGGACTCCCTCCCAAAATGAGGGCAATTGATTGTTCACCTCAAAATAAGTATATATTTCAAGAACTTTACTAACTTCTGTGTCAAATCAATGTTGTAAAGGGAACTGCTCAGATTTTGAAAAAGATTTAAGATTTGTCAGCTTTTCTTGCTGAAAACTACCAAACTGGGATATTGGTGACAATTATTGATTAGCAAAGCTAAATTTCTTTAAACACATATTGTTCTTGTTTTTCTTAGTTGTTAGCTTACTGAGTTTTTAATCTTATTATTTAAATGTAGGTGTTGGACGTAAATGAAGCCCCTTCTAATATTATACTTAGTAACCAACAAGTCTTAGAAAACTCACAGCTGAATACAGTTATTGGTTTTATATCTGTTATTGATCCAGATATTTTAGCTAATCAATCTCATTCATGTTCTCTTGAAACAAGTCCCAAGTTTATAATTTTTAACTCAACACTTTTAACAAATGCTCCATTAGATTATGAAAAGTCCTCTCAAGAAACCATAAACATTATCTGCATTGATTCTGGGCACCCACCTAAAAGTCTGAAGATGTCATTTCCAATAGCAATATTAGATGTAAATGAACCACCAACAGATATTTCCATAACCAACAAAAATGTACCTGAGAATTGCAAGTGTATAGTAGGTTACTTTGCAGCAACAGATCCTGATCAAGGGGATTTACATAACTTTACACTAACATCAGGTGGAGATGATTTTGAGATAGTTAAAAATGAGATACAAACTTCTCATCTCCTGAATTTTGAAAACAGAAGTGATTATCTGATTGAAGTTGTTGCTATGGATATAAAAGGTATAAACAGTTAAATGAAGAAAAATCTAAAAATTACGTTTTTTGAATGTTTTTAAGACAAAAATGGCTTAAGAAATATACAACTTAAGACATGTTTTTAAAAGACATTAAAAAGTAACTTAAGATATGTGCTGTAAATTGCCATTATTCTCTTTAATTTTTCACAGTCTGGTAAGTCTGTTTTGATACTTATAATATTATTTATAATTATCAAGAGATTTAAAAATCTATTTGAAATATAAAGTTTTTTTTGGATATAAATTATATCTAAATTATAGCAAAATTTTTTACTTTAAATTTTTTGGGTATAAATTATATTTAAATTATAATAAAATGTTTTAGTTAAAGCAATGCAAAAGCAGTAGCTATAAACACAAATATTTATAGCTACTGCTTTTCAGTTGCTTAAACTAAGACATTTTTGTAATAAATATGTTTTATTAGGTTTGTTTTTCAAGAAATTGATCAAAATTAAAGTAGAAGATCGCAATGATCCGCCATCAGAGATCAGTTGTTCATTGACTAGTATTCCAGAAACATCTCTTCCTGGAACTTTCATAGGCGAATGTATTACAGTGGATGAGGACATCTATCAAAAGCATAGTTACTTGATAACTAAAACATTTGCATTTGTTAACTTAGGATATGTGTAAGATTCTATTAGTTTTTGTTAACTTGATATTTAATGGTGGAAATGTTACTAAAACATTTGCATTTGTTAACTTAGGATATGTGTAAGATTCTATTAGTTTTTGTTAACTTGATATTTAATGGTGAAAATGTTACTAAAACATTTGCATTTGTTAACTTAGGATATGTGTAAGATTCTATTAGTTTTTGTTAACTTTATATTTAATGGTAAAAATGTTACTAAAACATTTGCATTTGTTAACTTAGGATATGTGTAAGATTCTATTAGTTTTTGTTAACTTGATATTTAATGGTGAAAATGTTACTAAAACATTTGCATTTGTTAACTTAGGATATGTGTAAGATTCTATTAGTTTTTGTTAAATTGATATTTAATGGTAAAAATGTTACTAAAACATTTGCATTTGTTAACTTAGGATATGTGTAAGATTCTATTAGTTTTTGTTAACTTGATATTTAATGGTAAAAATGTTACTTTATTGCTAGCCCATTCTTCTTCCAACTCATATCCAAAGTGTGGCTTTCTAATTCAAAGCCTGACTCAGAAAAAATAAAAATAAGTCATTTAGTTTTTAAATAGAAACAAGTTGCTTTTTAAAGTTTGAATCCCTTGCCAAGCATTACATAAATAATTAATTATAATTAATAAATAATTAATTTGGAGCTTTTGTAGGAATGCTATTTTTCTTCCATCTTCACAAGTTAACCCTAAAAATTAAAAATAAATTAAATAATCTCTCAACAGAGTGCAGTGGTGCAACCAAAAGAAGATAGCAGGTCTAGACCACTTTCCAAAAAGAAGTTTTTTAAATATTGTTTTTTATCTTACATTTACATTATGTATGCTATCTGTTATGTAACCTCTTTATTAATCATCCTTTTGTTTTTACAGTGATTTCACAAAATTTTTTAAATTTTAAAATTTTTGCTTTGATTATTAATTTTCAAAAACATTATAAAAAGCAGTTTTATAGGGCAGTTTTATAGGGTAGTTTTTGCATGTCAGGAAAAATAAAAATCTCTCTACAACTTTTATGTGTATTAACAAGCTCACTAGTTTATTATCTTTTTATAATTCAGTTTTATTTATATTTATATTTATAATTCAGTTTTATCAATTGTATATGAAAAAAATGCTGAAAAATGATAATTAAAAAAAAAAAAAAAAAAAAAAAAAAAAAAAAAAAATTGAAGCACAAAGTCTTAAATTGATTTCTGTTCCATTTTCTTCTCAAACCAACTGTTATTCATAACTGATAAGTGTTAGTTTGATCATTTCCTATAAAAGATTGAAAAAATTGCTAATGGTGACTAGCTTTGTGCTTACAATCCTTGCACTTAGAAATCCCTGCTTATAAAAAAATGGGGCAAAAAGCATTTATTGAAGCAACAAAGTACCAGAATGGCTACACAGTCAGCAGCAGAGAAGTATCAATTAGATTATTAATTTCCAATAATTACATCAGAAATGCCTGAAAATATTTTAAGTAAGGGTCCGGAATTACATAGCACAAGAACATTTTTGTATTTCTTCATGTAAGAGCCTCTCCAAGTTAAAGTTATTATGAACTTTACAAAACCTTCAAATACAGTTAAAAACATTTTACTAAGCAAAAACATTGGTGTTGATACAGCAGATAGAAATTACATGATTAAGGCAGTGTAAGAAGAGAATTGGTTGATCTATGGAAAAGTGGAAGCAAGCAACATTCAGTGGGTAATGTAACTTTGAAGTAATAAATAAGAAAGCCAAACTTTTTGTTGAAAGATTTAGATCTGAATACTATAGTAATAAGTTTTGTTGAACTGTAAAGTTGTAAGGTATTAGAGGTATTGGTGTTTAAGGTTGCCTTAACTTTAATGGAGTAGGTTTGGTAATATCTATAAAATATGAATCAACCAACAGACATACATAGAGGTACTAGCTCCCTTGTTCTATCAACATACATTCACATTCATCAAAATGTATAATGGCAGTTTCAACAAGATATGGCTCCTGCCATATCAAGCTTGGATGGAAAAAAAAAAGTTAATCCCTTAGCTAGCTCAATCACTTGATTTGAATCCAATATTTTTTATTTAAATTATTTGAATCAAATCTATTTGAACCTGAATAGACAAATAAGTAGTCAAGGTCCAAATAAGTTTCAGAAGCCTAGAACAAGAACTAAATACTATTCAGAGTACAGTTCCAACTAAAATTTGCAACAATCTTATTAAATTGATGTTTACTATTGTTGTTGCAATTTTGATTTTACAAAGGTTTTTAAACATAAAATAAATCAATAATTATTTTACTATTATGATTAAATACATTTTAATGTTTCAGAATGACACCTTGATGCAAGATTTTTTGATTTTTTCTTTAATTTCAAGAAAAGTTCTTGAAAATATAAAAAAATCAAGTCAAGATATTAATATTTCATGTTTCATAAAAAAAGCTTTAAATTAAAAAAAATCTTAATATGTCTACTTTTTTATAAACTTCTATCGTAGCTTTTAATGTTTACGAAAAAAATTTGATTTTAGTTTGTGTAAAAATGTTTTTAAATTAAATTCCTTTTTGTGCATCTAAAATTTTGTCTCTAGATGAGATCTTAATCTGAATTAAACCTAAACGAAGAAAAAAAAAAAAGATGCAACCTGCATTTAGCCCCATGTGAAATAAAGATTTGGCAATTTAAGAAAATTAAATTTTTAAAAATTCTATTTATTTTTTTGTTAATATTTTAACAATTTTATTCTCTTTTAAATTTTTTGATTGCAAATTTATTTTTTTTTCCAGCGAGAAAAGTATCACATTCTTCAAGATTGATCTATCAAATGGCATGCTAGTGTTAGGAGATGCAAAATTAAATTACTGGTACTCATCCAGTTACATTGTTACAGTCCAGGTTACTGATAATGGTTCGCCTCAAATGAGCTTAGAAAAGAATATTACAATCAACATTGATGATGTGTTAAGACTGCCAACTGACATTTTACTATCAAATAATACAGTAAAGATAATTTTTTTGTTGTTTGTTTTTAGGAAAAGTTTTTTTTAACTTAAAAATAAAAAAAATTAAACCTGGAAATAATGCTTTGTGAAGTTGAAGATAAATGTAAAATTTCTTTTAAAAATTTTATAATTCAGGTATTCGAAAACAGTGCTGTTGGTGTTATTGTTGGCACAGTAAATGTAATTGACCCAGATAACTTTTTGACTGACCAATACACACACTTTTGCAATGTCACTGAAAAAAATATTCCAAGTGCTTTGTTTGAGGTATGTTTTTCATTTAAAGAAATTAGTGTTATTCTTATTATGACTTCCTATAATACATTCTTACTATTTGAAAGGTTTACTGAGTTTTTGTTATTGATGTACAGTTGCACATATAATTATAGACACATAATTTTTATACAGATAAATGTTATTGATTTTTTAATTTAAGTAAAAATGAAAGGAGATAAATGACCAATTTTAATCTTAACATAATTTTTTATAACCTATCTGTATATTACCTTTTTTTTTTTTAATTCTTTTTTGTTTGAAAAATAATTAGATTTTAACAAAAGTGTTAAATAGTTAAAGAATTACCCAGGATTAATAAGATGCCTAAAACAACAGGCAAAGATACAAGTCATCTATTTCAAGCGGTAAGGAAAAACTCTACAATTAGCAGCAGTAAGCTTCCTTAAGTGGGTTCAATACCAAGTTTAAAAGTATTATTAGTATCAGGCAAACAGTTAAAAGAATTTTAGATAAAAAGGTATTGATTCATATAAAACAGCTAGAAAGCCATTTGTCAAAGTCACGGATAGGCTCAAAAGGCAAAAATGATGTAGAGAATGACTTCACTGAACTGATTGGAGCAAAGTCATCTTCAGCAATGAATCAAATATTGAGGTCTTTAAATGAAAATGAAGACTAATGTTAAAAAGATTGAGTTCTGAATGATATGTGGACCAATTTGTTATACCAAGGTTTAAATGTGGAGGAGGCTCAGCTAGTATCTGGGTTTGCATTTTCTGAAAGGGTACTAAATGTTGCAAAGTGTATACAGGCCAAATTAACCAATTTATCTATAGACACCCTTGAAAATGGACTTTTACCATTTGCTAATTTTTTTTTTGTAGTAAAAGCCATACATGGATATTCCAGCAGGACAGAGTTACAGCTCATGGGATTGTCAGTATTAAAAAGAGTTTGATCTGAAATTTCAAAAAAGCTCTGTATGAAGTTAATCGAATTAATGCCAAAATGTCTTAGACCCTGCTATTTTACCAAAGATGGCTACTTCTTCAAATGCTGACCTTAGCATTCGTTTTTTAGTACTTAATTGTAATCCTTTTTTTTTTTTTTTTTCTTTTTCAAAGCTAAAAAAAAATTTTTTTTATGTTTCTAATAAATTAGTATTTCTATCAGAAATAAAAAAAAAAAATTAAAAACAATATCTCAAACTGTTTTTGCATTTTTATCAAAAATATAACCTTATCCTGATAAAAATTTAACCATATAAAATTTATAACCTGATAAAAAATTAAGTTTGTCTATAAATATGTACACAATCGTATTTTTAACCATGTGTGTTTTAAACATGTAATATATCTGTATTAAAACATATGTATATTTAAACATATGTGTATGGTTTAAACATAAGTATGTTTAAAAAAATTTTCTGTTTACAAATATTACTTTTGTTCAAAAGGTTTTTTTTCACAGGAATTGATTATTTTAATATACTTTTTCATATTGCCATTTAAGATAAATAACAACCATCAGTTGATTGTAAAGTCAGCAAGTTTAAACTTTGAAGCAATTATGCTCTATGAACTAAATGTAAGTCGTTTTTTTCTTTTTTTTTGAATATTTTTTTGTGTTGAAATTTAAAATTTGTTCTTAAAAGCTTTGAAAGTTGTAAAAGAACACAAAAATCAAAAGTTTCATAAAAAAAAATAAATGTTGTAAAAAATAATATTCATTATACATGATTTACCAACTGGGGATTTTAAAAAATCACCAAAAGATAATGCTACAAAAATCAAATCTCCTTAAAGTTTGTATCTTAATAATGCATTTGTGTTAAGTACTCATTTGATGTGTGACATTCAAAAGTTCAATTTTCTCTGTATTTCACTATACAGATAATTTAGAATGCAATAAATGATTTGTTAACTGATGATTGTATTTCACTATACAGATAATTTAGAATGCAATAAATGATTTGTTAACTGATGATTGTATTTCACTATACAGATAATTTAGAATGCAATAAATGATTTGTTAACTGATGATTGTATTGTATTGTTAATTAAATTTTTATACTTTGTTGTAAATGGTTTTTTACTTTTTAAAGATTTCATGCTTCGACTTGGATTTTGAGAATAAGAGAATTTCAAGAATATTTTTCATTCAAGTATTGAATATCAATGAAGCTCCTTCAATTAGTTTAAAACCATCTTCAATAGATGAAAACAACAATCCTGGAAATGTGGTGGCTGTTTTCGATTGTAAAGATCCAGATAACGTGGTAAGGTTGAGAATATATTTTACATTTGAGTGCCTCTCTTTTTTTAATGTCATTAAATATGAAAAAAAACATAAACTGTTAAAATGATAACAACAGTTCAAATTAACAATAAATGCATTTCATGGTTTTAGTAAGTATTATTTCAGATATTTTGTTTGCATTTGTTTTGCATTTGTTAGAACTCAATGGTTGACAATCTGACTATCACATCATTTAATTCATTTGGGAGTCCATTTATGTTAAAACGTCCGTTTTATCTGGTGGCCGATATTACACTAGATTATGAGAAAGCTTCCCTCTATACAATTGAAGTGACAGTTGAAGATAACGGAGCACCTTCACTATCTTTGACTAAAAATATATCTATTTATGTAAGCTTTATTTTGTAATTTTACTTTTGCATCAAGACTTTGATAAGTTAAAATAAGTATAAAAAGTGGAATTTTTTAAAGAATTTTATTACATATATATTACTTGCACTTAGATCATTCAATTCATTATGTATGCTTGTAGATAAATGATTTGAATGACCCTCCTATATCCATATCACTGTCCTCAATATCATTCAATGAAAGCCTTCTTCCTGGAACAATTGTAGCTACTATCCTTGTTAAAGATCCTGATTCTTATCAAAATCATGTTTGCAAACTTCTGGATGATGCTAGTAAGTGTTTTTGCTTTTTTTAACTTTTTTGGTTGAATAATTGCAACTTTATTTTGTGTATTGCATATATATTTTCTAAAAGTTTTATTTATTGATTTTTCTATATTTAGATCTTTTCTCTATAAATGGATCAGTTGACCTAATGCTAACAGATAAGGTAGATTATGAAAGCTTTCAGTCAATTACCATCTTTGTAGAATGCATCGATAATGGTGTTCCACCACTTTCTATTAAGGTATGTTCCGCCACTTTCTATTAAGCTATATGTTACTAATAAAAGAAAGCAATTATTTGTAATTAACTGTTATTTGTAAATTTTTAGCAATCATTAACTTTTGACATTTTGGATTCCAACGATGCCCCATCAGCCATCAATTCCACTATTTATTCAGTCCCCGAAAATGCTGACTCAGATCAGTTGGTTGCTGAGCTTATCATTGAAGATCAAGACAAGTCGCAGTCGCACATATGTGAAGCTGTGGGACCAACTAAAGACTGGTATTACTTTACTAATGAAACAAGTAGAAAGATCTTCATGTTTTTGAATTCAAAGAGAGTAAAATTGAATTATGAAGTTGAAAAAAATATTTCAGGTAAATTGATGTAATATGTAATTTATGTAATATGAATTTTATGTAAGTGTAATTTGTTATATATATAGTTTATGTAACATTTAATTTGTTACAAGTAATTGATGTTATATGCCATTTATGTAATATGTAGTTTATGCAGTATGTAATTTATGCAATATGTAATTTATGTAATATATAATTTATGTAATATATAATTTATGTAATATGTAATTTATTTAAGTTTATGTAGTATGTACAAGTACTAGTTAGTGTGTTGCATGAATGCGTCATGTGTAGTATATTGTTTATTAATTTTAACCTAAAATGTTTTAGTTCTAATTATTTGCTACGACAATGGTATACCACCATTAAGCATTCAAGGTGAACTTGAGTATTCAGTCATTGATGTCAATGAACCAGCAACTAAAATTTTGATATCAAATTCGAGTTCCATCTTTATGAATGAAAACGTAATGCCTGGAACAACAATCGGGCAGTTGGACTGTGATGATCCAGATATTGGGGAAACAATCAAATATTATTTACTTGGGGAATCATTTTTTAAGTTTCAGGTATTTCTAAGTGCTTAAAGAAGCGATGACAGTAATTATGGATATAGATCTTAATCATTTTTTCGTTTTACCAAATACATTTTGCCACGTATTTAATAAATTTTATTTAAATTTTACAAAATAACATTTAAAATACCTTTTAGTGATATTTAAGTTCTACAAAATTTCTGATAAAGTTTCCGATTTCTAGTTAAAAATCTAGTTAATCTATTACTTTGCTCAAAATAAATTTTGATGATATATACCAGAATATAAAATCTTCAAATATTCCATAGGGTGTATTTAAAAAAAAAAAAAACTCAAGTTCTGGTGAAGACTTTTATCGGAATTAGTTTTAGCACATCACAAGCTTTTCAAAACATAAACCATTTGTAATAATAAAGAAATTCGAAGAATGACGTCAGTTTCTTAATAATGATGTCTTTTGTTTGTTTAAAGATTTGCTCTCTGAGATGAAGTTTACGTCTTAAAATATTTTTGTGTTTTTTTTTTTTTTTTCTCCAGATTGACGATGGTAATGTTTTGGTGGTGAAAAATCTAAGTATATTTGATTTTGAATCTCCGGAATTCTCACGAGTATATGTAAACATACAAGTTTCGGATATCTCAGAGCATCCATTAGCCTACAATGGAACCCTGGAAATTGTTGCTCGAGACATCAATGAACCTCCCACTAATATTAAGTATATTGTTAATAATGTTCTTGCTGACACTCATTTCTTTACAGAAAACACAACATCCAGGTCAGAAATTGGTTTACTCTGGGCTGATAATCCTGAAAGTGCTAACCAAACACTTGTCTTCAGGCTGTTGAGTTATGAGAAGTATTTTCGGATTGTGCATTACGATAATTTTTCATCGTCTCTTGAGTTGATAAAAGAGTTAGACTATGATGATGTTAATGATTTTACCCTTTCTGTCCTGGTAGGCGACAATGGAGTGCCACCCCTTTCCACTGTTGGTTATATTAGACTTATTGTACTTCGCTCTGATCCTTGCGTTTGTGGTACACTGTCTTGTATAACGAATTCCGAATGCATAAGAGTCAACAAGACCGACGCAAAATGTTTGTGCTTGCCGGGATTTGAAATGAAATTCGGTGTGTGTCAACAAATTGATGACTGTAAGCCAACTTGTGAAAAATGTTTTGGTGATGACAGAGACACTTGCCTGAAAAATAAGACACACCTTTGTTCGCCATGTGTAAACAACGGCATATGTACCGATCTTCATTTGAATTTTTCGTGCAAGTGCGAAAAAGGTTTTACTGGTTTTGATTGCTCAATAGATTTTGATGACTGTGCTGTGAAACCGTGCCTCCATAACTCCAGCTGCATAGATAAAGTTAACAACTACACTTGTCAATGCACCCCTGGATACAAAGGGTTTAATTGTGAAGAGGAGATAAATGAATGTGAAGAAAAACCCTGTTTAAATGGAAATTGTACAGATCAAGTTGACGGTTTTTTGTGTATGTGCCCTACGGAATACTATGGAACTGGCTGCCAGCGCAATTCAAAAGTATGCACATCTGAAAAGTGCTCTAGAGAGTCCCAATGTGTACCAAAAAGAGTATCGGAAATTTCCGAAAGCACATACCGATGCGTTCCAAAAGAGCGAGTTTTATCGATATTTATGGAACAAAGTTTTGCGGTCTTGTCTCCTGACACTGCAGCTTCTCTTTGGAAATTGCATTTTGAAAGATTTTTACTTGATAAAGTTAAAGTTCCTGGTCCTTGGCTTGAACTAGCGTTTGACGATGATTTTGTAGAATATAAGTTAGATGACGCATTTATTCTCTACTACGGACCAACAGAGAAAAAACTTATAGAAAATAGTTTCATGTCAAACGCTGTTACATCTAATCAACGAAAAACTTTAGTGCAATTTTTCACTGTAGTACAGAATGTAATACTTCCCGACAATATTTTGTTTTATTCGATCAACAAAACGTGCGAAGAACTCTATGTTGACTGTTCTCAACTAGATAAAACATTTGGCTGCAAGGTTTGCATCCACGTCAATGAATTTCTTACACAAAATCCTATTGTGAAAAAGCCTTCTTGGGGGCTATCAAAACGAAATAGAGAAGTAAATTCAAAACTAATCGTTGTAATCGGCGTTGTGGGTAGCACCTTAGGTGTACTTATCATTGTACTTTTTATCACCAAATGCAAGCGAATTGGAAATAACCAAAATTATGACGTTTTTAAAATTTCAAATAAAATGAAAAACGACATGCCAACGTTTACTATGGCTTTGCGTTCAAACTCAAAACATTTGTCGGATGCTGACTTAATGGACGGACAGTTTAATCCTTTGTACGGTGTGGACGAAGAAGAGCAACAGAGAACCGAAGTTATCACCACAGGACTCTATGATTTGCTCGAACCAGACGAAATATTTTCCAACCAGTCACATCCAGCTAATAAAATGTTTGATAACCCACTCTTTCGTATTAATCTTAAAGATGACGATTGATAAAGATGCAGACTGACTGCAATCAATGCAGCGTTTTCTTTTAAAATCTGGTTTGTATTTTTTAAGAATGCTAGGGTTTCTATTATCTTTTGAGATTCTTAATCGATGAAATTTTGTTTTTTATTAACTAAAATTATTTTTATCATATTTAAATGACACGTACAAGATATTACAGACGTATGTTGTACAAGATTATTGATACTTAGTTATCGCATTATATTATAATTATAGTTAGTTTTTTTAACTGTATTTTTATGTTGATCAAGAGGTTTTTTAGACAACGAACTACAATCTTTTTAAAAATACTTTTTGTCCATTCATTCATGTTGTAATCACGACGCATTCGTATACATATAAATAAAAAAATTAATAAAATTTTATTGGACTTTTTTTTTTTTTTTTTGATTTGTTAAAATTTTCGAAACCGATTTATTTTTCGAAGAGTTTCGCCATTGAAAACCTCGACTTTGGATTTTTGGAAAAAGTGCTACTTTTTTTATAGCCCTTTCAGAAAGTCGGACTTTTTAAAAAGTTTGTGATTTTTTTGAAAAAGCTGACCGACCGTCACCTTTTGAAAAAGTTTGGCTTATACAATGATATATTATATATACTAGATGTCTAACTTCGATCCGAAATGTGAAGCCGTGGGAGCCATTTCTAATTCGGGCAAAAACGTGCATTTTTAACTTTTATTTCGCACGTCGCACAGTGGAGTATTTATGGTAAAAAGTTGATCAAAATTATTTTATGGCTTTTAACAATTAGATAAACAATTAAAAGCAGTTTGAAATCATAATATAATATTTAAAATGATTGTGCAGGTTTTTTTTTACTCAAAACACAGTTTTGCATATAAACCATACAAAAAGAAGTTTAAAAATAAAAAAATAAAAAAAAAAAACTAAACAACAATATAAACTGTTAAACTTCAATTAAAACATTAAATGCCTTAAGAGTAAAAATGTTTTAAAAAAATGATGCAAATACAAACAATTTAAACAAAAGGAAATATACAAATACACATACTATAAAGGTGAAATAAACCCTACTGTAAAGGTAAAAACAACATAAAATAAAAAAATATACTTAAAAAACGATAAAAAATAAACATTAGTCTGATTCATTTTCGCTAGATGCCTCCTCTTCATATTGCTGTAGTTCGTTCAATGTTTCTGGTTGCAAGAACTCTAATGCCTCACTGGAAATAGCATTTCTTTTATTCTTGAGCCTCTTTCTGACACTGCTCAACAAAGGATCGGAACTTAACAGAAGTCTGTTTATGATATCCCTATTACAAATTTCTCTTGAAAATTTCCTCGAGAAATTCTGTCTGTAATCACGGAAGTGCTTGTTTCGAGCCTCAGCCGCCTCTTCCGATAATTGACCAATAGGCAATATAGCTTGATCAATTATTGTGGCACCATGTCTCAATATCATGTTCTGCTGTTAGTTCTGCAAACTTTTCAAATTTTTTGATATCTATTTTATATCCACTTGACAAGGTTTCTAAAATGATACCACAATTTTTAATAAGTCCAATGTTAACTCCTGTAATGCAGGATGAGGTTTGAGGATCTGAGAAAAATCTTCTTGATGTATTGCCATCATTAGTATTCCCAAAACCTGCAGTTGGAATATCCAGCAGCAGCCCCATTTTCTCTTTGAATTTGTTTTGAATGTTTTTTTTTGTTTCAGCTACAATTATTTTATCATCTTGTGTTCTCGCTTGCCATTTTTTATGGGAATGTGGTATGATAAATGTAGTAAAGATTCGAAAAACCTAATCCTTGTATGCAATATCAATAAACCAAATTTAAGGGCATCTGGATTATCTATGTTTTTTATGGTTAAATTATTAAAGTCTTTTGATGTTAGTCCACATATATAGCACCTCATAGTAGATGTCGTGTTGGTTGCAGCATTGCATACTTTTGCATCAACCATTGTAAATGCCAAGGTATGCTTTATATGTATAATACCACCTAAAAACTTCGATATTTCAGTTTTTTTTTAGTTTTTTATTTGATCTTCTACATAGCAGATTTCTTCATTTGTTATGTCTTTAGTTTCATGGATAAAACGAATTCGAATTGGGCGACAATATCTTGTAGAAGAGGGCACAGGGTTTTGCCAAATAATCTTCTGGCTACCAATATGACATATAAGCCGTAGAGGCACAAATGAACTTTGAAAGATGTTAGAGTCACTATCTGTACTATTTTGGAATTTTCGTTTAAATGTTTGCTGCTGTGAGCCATCACAACCCCATTTTGATAACATTTCTAAATTGCTTCTTTCTTCTTCGTTTAAGGTTTCCAAAACTTCATCTAAATATTCACACAAGCGTCTAGTTGTGTGGTCTAGAATATGTGTAGTTTAATTTCACAACATGTTTCTGAAACTGTCATTGACTCTTGTGGAGGATAAAATTGTTTTTTTGATTCTTTCAAAAGCGAATAACATGGATAAATATTTTTATTAGCTGCATGAATTATTTCATATTGTCTCCTTGTCATATTGGCTTCCACAAAAATTGATAATGCTTCCGATGGTGTGTGTTTTTTTCTAACATTCGTCTGAATGGAATTGAATTTTTCTATATATTTGTTTGCCTTTTCCGGTGAGCAGCTAATATCTTTCATTATTCTAGACGCATCACAATGTCCTGCATCACGCTGACTAATTTGGGCAGCATAGGTTAGTTGTGCATAAGATTATTGGTCTCTCAAAGCTTTTGTTCTACGCCTCTTGCTTGGCGAACTCAACAACTCGAAATCTTTTGATGGTCGACCAGGCCTTTTTATTATACAGGTGGGTAAACTTATGATACCATTGAGCCATAGTTCATTGTGCTTCAAAAAACGTTCTTCTATCTAGTTAGCAGCTATCCATTTTTGTTTAAAATGAAACTTGAAAGTATTTAAGGCGTTTTTTAGTGAACTTTGTTCATTTTCAGTACATTTTGTAGTAATTTTGAGATGATCTTCTAAAAACACAAATTTGTCATCAATTTTTTTCTTTGGGCATTGTTTCATAACATCGTAGAGTTCTTTTCTAGTCATCTCTTTCACCATTGGTTGGGATTCTGAAAAAAAAAATGAAATAAATTTTTATTCAAAAGACAACGTTTTTGTCGTATTATTTAATCAAAATTAAATTTTAAAAAATGGAAGATTTATGTGGAACATTTTATTTCAAAAATGCTAACTAGAATAACTAATGTTTAAGTTACATAAAAAATCTTTGCTAAATTCGGCTTAATTCATATACGAAAACAATTTTGAATATGGTATTTACAAAAAAAAATCTAACAATTTTAATCTCGAATATATATTTTAAAAAATCTCACTTTGTTAAGTAAAATGAAGAAACTACACATTTATATTGTATGTACATACCTTCTTCTTCAACGTTCATCGTGATTTATTAAAGGTTTTACAGCATACAAGCTTAAATAATACTTTTAAAAGTTGTGTTTGACAGGAAGCGTAAAAAACAAATACAATGAGCTCACGCGAAGTCCGAGTTTAAACTTTTTTTATACCTGGAAGGGGGAGTGGGCAACACTAAAATTGTTGTTTAGTGATGTAGCCTTTATAAATCTTTCATGATATATAGTTAATAGTACACTTTTACAAGATTTTTGTAATCGACTTTTGATCGACTATTACTTTGAAATACACCACTGTGCGTCGGATATAGTTTTTGCCCTTATTACAAATGGCGGATATAGTTTTTGCCCTTATTACAAATGGCGGATTCAATTTGTAAACAAAAAAAGCGGCTTCACTTTTCGTCCAATAAAATCCCGCAAGTTAGACATCTAGTATATATAATATATCATTGGGCTTATAGCATGGTCAGACTTTTTCAGAATTCTAATTGTGCTTTTTGAAAAAAGGGTAGTTTTTTCAAAACAACGATTTTTTCAAGAATTCTTACTTTTTCATAAAGTCCGATCGTCATCTTTCGAAAAAGTTTGACTCTTAGGTTCGTCACTAAAAAATTATATTTTTAGAAAATGTTTCGCTTTTTGAGTATATTTAGATTGACGATACTAAAAGATTCTAGAAAAAAAGTTGCAAAACGTTAAATGCTTTTGTTGTTTCGTTTCAACCCTTCAAGACCATAAAACCCTTCATTGCGCAGAATTGCTATTCGATTAAAACCGTTAAACTTAATTTTATAACGAGTTTTAAAACAAATTTATGCATGAAAATAAACGTTTTACACCGAAGAAAATTTGCTGTTTTAAACGCGTAAAATAAATTGATAAAAGACCAATTCGGTTATTACTCGTTATTACTCGTTAAAAACCAAACGTCGATGCGTTTTATATATTATTGAAAACTTTTATTTTCTTTCGGCCAAGCAAGTAATATAACAGTTAAAAATTGATTGGAATAAAAAACTAAGAGAATTTTGAAAGAAAATTTTTTGACTGAAATTTTTAAAAATGTAAAATGCAAAATATTTTCAAAAGATAACAAAAAATATAAATTATTCTCGCGTTCCGTAGTTTTATTGATCTACTGGATCTTAGAAAGTGTTGGGTACCTGTTGGAAAACCTGTCGTTTTAGTTTTTTTTTTAGAGAATTTTCTATGCATTTCTCAAAAATCGATGAGTCCTCCTTCATACCTATCATCTGCCACTTTGTTACTTCACTCACTTCTTTTCGAACGCTTTTATGTATTTAATCTTTCAAGTTTCAAAATCTCAACAACTGAAAAATCTTAAGCATGAGTAAACTGGTCATCATTTGCAAATTTTTTTGCAGCGTTTTTTTATAGAAACGAATCAAGCTAAAATTAGTTAAGAAAAAAGTAATAAATAAAAAATAAATAACAGTTGGTTTGTGAAGAAAATAAAACGGAAATAACTTTAAAAATTTGTGGGTCCAATTTTTTACAATACTTTCCAGTATACTTTTATACAAACACTCGAAAAAAAGAATAAACCAGTAAAAAACTAAAAAATAACAAAAAAACTTAATAGAATAAAGTCTGAATTTAATTGTTTTTCGGGTACATCTTTTGCACGTCTTTTGCACGTCTTTTTCTCACCTTTTGCACGTCTTACATTAAATGTAGAAACTACATTAAAGGAAGTCTATGAAATATAATCCTATATATGCTTATTAGATGAATTTACTTTTCAGCTTCATAATGGCATTCAATGAGCATCTCACTTTAATTTTCGTATTTTTTCATTCTTTTTCTACTCAGCTGTTCAATTTATGGCATGTTTTTACATTCATTATTGAGATGAAGAATGCGTTTAATGCTGTTAGATCTTAAATTACAAAGATTTTTTTTTTCAAATGGAAAGGATAATCCCAGAATTACTTTGTTTTATTTTCAATGTTGTGAAAAATGAGGAAATGTAAAAGTTTTAAACATTTACTTCAGTTAAGATTGAATACGCACAGGTAAAAATATTTTTTTAAGCGAAGCACAATTTAATAGGGAAAAATACTAGCATGGAAAAATAGAGTGAAACGTTTAAAACTAACTTTTACATTTCCTCGTTTTTCACAACATCTGAGTTGTAAATGATGGCTCTAAAGAAAGTTTCATGGACATTGAAAAGTTTCTGAATAATCGTTATAATTAGTATTGCTGTCAAAAAAAAATAGTTAAAAAAATGTGTTTTCTACTAATCAAGCTGATTTATTGATAAATTTGATTTTGCTGAATGTTTCTTCAACATAGTAGATGCACTTTGTATAAAATACCACTATTATTATATTTACATTATGTAAATACATTGCACATATGTAGCTTAAAGTGCATTCATTATGCGCTACTCCACCTCACTTCTCCACTACTCCACCTCACTACTCCACCTCACTTCCCTGTAAGATCACATAACCACATCGAGTTACAACAGTGATTCCCAACGTGGAGCGCGTACCCCACCGGTGGAGCGTAGGAAATTTTCAGGGGGCAATTACAAAATTTATTTAGGTTCGAAAAAAAGGAGGCAATTATAAAATTTATTTAGAATCTAATTTGCCTCCTTTTTTTGGAACTTTAATAAATTTCATAACTGCCCCCTGAAAATTTCCTACGCTCCACCGGTGGGGCAAGCGCCAAACGTTGGGAATCACTGGGTTACAAAGACGTTTTTGTAACTCAATCATTTCTAGTTTTAGTCTGTGCATTTGGTCTTTTCTATCTTCCAAAACTGTAATAGTTTTAATGAATAAGCTTATCAAACGTTTATTTGCAGTCTTGAGAGATGTTTCACTGCTGCCCCCTCCATCCCCCCTCCTTCCAGTGTACATTGCTATACTACAATTTCATAATTATTTAACAGTAAAATATTTAAATGCGCGTCGTTTTGCATATACATTTAATCTACTATCCTCAGTATTTCGCGACTGCCATGATAACAATAGAATGTCTATAAAAAATGTCAGTTATTTACGACTGCCTCGATAACAATAGATTGTCTATTAAATTTCACCGTCTTTTTAAACTTCTTTTGTTTGAAAATTCATTTATCGCCAGTAAAAATGTTTGATTTAATTTCGATTTTTATGCTAAAGTTATTAGCATCTTTTTTTTTCTTTTTTAAAGATAATCCATTTCATTCTTTTCTTTTGCAAAGATAAAGAATTTCATTGCGCAAATTTATTATATTACACCGCAATGTAATAATTTCGCGCAATAAAATTCACGTAAATCACAACTCAATCTTATTGAGTTGAGATTGCGAGGTGGCGGTGGCATATTTTGGTTTTTGGAAAAACACGATTCTCTCCTTTTACCATCTTAGTCATTTCTGCCGATCTCTGGCCATCATTTTGTTCTTTGGGCCGATCTCTGAGCGTCATTTTGTACTTAGGGCCGATCTCTGGCCGTCATCGGTTTTCTAACGTCTTTATGAACATCAATATTGTTCTAAAAATATTTCTAACTGTATTTGAAGAATCACGTTTTTCACGGATTTCGTTGAAGGTTTACTTGAGTTCACCATAACTTAACGTTGGAAAACCGGATCTTAAAAAGTGTTGGGTACCTGTTGGAAAAACTGTCATTTTAGTTTTTTTTAGAGAATTTTTGATGCATTTCTCAAAAATCGACGAGTCCTCCTTTATACATATTATCTGCCTCTTTGTTGCTTCGCTTACTTCTTTTCGAACAGCTTTTATGTATTTAATCTTTAAAATCTTCAACAAATCTCAACAGCAGAAAAATCTTAAGCATGAGTAAACTAGTCAGCAATTTTTTGCAGCGTTTTTTTTATAGAAATAAATCAAACAAACATTGATTGAGAAAATGGCAATAAATTGTTGTTTGAAAAGAAAATAGAACGGAAACAAATTAAAAATTTTGAGGGTCCATTTTTTTACAATACTTTCCAGTATATTTTTATATAAACAATCGAAAAAAAAATAAACCAGTTAAAAAGAAATAAAAATTAATAAAATTTATTAAAACGAAGTGTGAATTTACTTGTTACTCGGTAACATCTTTTGCACGTCTTTTGCACGTCTTTTGCACGTCTTTTGCACGTCTCTTGCACATCTTTTGCACATCTTTTGAACGTCTTTAGCACGTCTTACATCAAATGCAGAAACTACATTAAGGGAAGTCTATGAAATATTATCTCTTATACACTTCTTCGGTTAACTTTCTTTTCAGCTTCATAATGGCGTTCAATTAGTATCTCACTTTATTTTTCCTATATTTTGAAATATCAATTACACATATTAATTACAAATACAAAACTTTTATCAATAGATTTGATTGATATCATTTTTTTTCTACTCAGCTGTTTAATTTGAGGGGGATGTTTTTACATTCATTATCGAGATGAAGAATGCGTTTAATGGTGTTAGATCTTAAATTGCAAAGATTTTGTTTGCAAAGTTTTCCAAATGCAAGGGCTTATCCCACTTTGTTCCATTTTCAAGAGGATTTAGTTTTTTTTAAACTTAGGTTTTAATCATTAATGAGATTTACTTATTTTTTAGACGTTATTTTGTCTACTTTACTATTTTTGCAATGAGTAATGCGACTTCATGCCAGCTATTTAAAAGCATTTTTTCAATAAATTTCAACTATGAATCTATTTGGTAAGTTTTCATCAGAAACAGTATCAATAATTAAAAAGCATATGGGTTTTTGCATATATATATATATATATATATATATATATATATATATATATATATATATATATATATATATATATATATATATATACATACAATATGTTAGATATATCTGTGTGTGCGCGTGCGTGTGTGAATGTGTGTGTCTGACAACTGAAGAGTTTTTCTTGAAAAATATTTTATTGTTTTGGTTTAGTCATCTTAGCAATAGTTGGAATCATATTAGCAGTTGTTCTTACGCTTGTTGTTTATGTTCTGTGGAGGTTTGTAGAAAATTCGAGAAAAGGTTTAAAACGAAAAACAAAATCTTCAAAATGTCGTCTAATTGATATTCAACAATTTGAGGCCCCTATGTCCTACAGGACTGTAAAAGCACAGCAACCTTTTATTCAGTCGGATTTCTATTGCAAAAATGAATTGGTAAGATTTAGAATATTTTGTTTTTGCAAATCTGTTTATCTAAATATTATATATTTTATTATATTGTTAAATTAATCTATTATTGTATTATGCTATACTAATTAAGTTATTGTTATATTATATGTTATGTTATATTATTATAATAAAATGTAATACAATATTAGATGTATTATAATGTATGATAATATATGATAATGTAATGTTATATATTATATTAGCCCATAATATATAATGCACTATAATATAATGTGAGGGTGGGATTTTTTATGTGTGGATGATGGGAGTGTGGCGGTGAGGTGTGGCGGTGAGTATGTTGTAAGGGTGGTGTTTTTGAGTAGTGCGGGAATAAAATTTGAGGTTGGTGGTGAAACTTTTAAATAAAAAATGTTAATTAATAAAGTAACGATAATAATAATAACGCCTAAATCGAAGTACAAAATAACAAAAATAATTACCATTGGTTTTTCTTTTCTTACATTACTTAATAAATATTCTCAACTATTTATCTCACGAATGTATTCTCAACAATTTATCTCCTGAATATATTCTCAGCTATTTATCTCACGAATGTATTCTCAACAATTTGTCTCCTGAATACATTCTCAGCTATTTATCTCATGAATGTATTCTCAACAGTTTATCTCCTGATAATACTCTCAGCTATTTATCTTATGAATATTTATTTATGAATACAAGTAATATACGTACTCAAAGTCACTCAAATATTTTTTCTTACCACCTTTTGACTCGTGACCAAAGTGTCTTTCTATATCAGAATTATTCTTACTTTGATATCATTCTCTTTTTCTCTTTCTTTTTTTTCCAAAAAACTCTTTTTTAAAATCCTCCTCAAAAAAATTCTCTTTTTAATTTTTCCCTAAACTTCTTTTCATGAAATTCTTCCAAAAGGAGAATCATCTCATAAAGTTCTCCCCAAAGGAGAATCTCCTTAAAATCTCAACAAACAAAAAAATGCGAAATTAATTTTTTTCCTCGAGATTTTTTCAAATGTTTCCTCAGATGCTGCATAAACAATAAATTTTATATTCAAGTTCGTCAGTGTAATTAATTTCAACCTTTTAATTATGACTCTCAGAAACAGGTTTTACCAGTTATCTTTTGATTAGCGTTTGTCTCTGATCTCGACTTGTTTGTAAAAATCATAAAAGAATTACAGAATTGTCGCGTGCCTTACTAATTGAATTATTACCGTTTTATCAGTGTAGTTACAATTGAAGTTCTAGTTTCATTTATTATAATGTTATTTATGTTATATTTATTTTTGGTGAGAACAGTTTTAAACTTCAATGATGTGACTGACTTATTTTTCACGTAACTGTACATGTACGTCCGCCTAGGTGTTTCGGGTGTCTCGCACTTATCTTCGATTGAATGTTATATGTTTGAGTTGGGTAAAACAAGATGATGTTTTTAATTTTTTTTTTTCTTCTCATTTTCCATTTTATCAATAATAACCAATGTACTTCTAGTTAAATCCGGTAAATCCAATAAAAATAATGTAAAATACTACGGTTTATGGAACTACCGTATGTTACATTGTTATATATTATTTAATGATTTATTATTATAATTTATTTAATGTTATATGTTATTGTAATGTTATTTATGTTATATTTATTATTATTTATGTAATCAACTTCAACGAGCAGCAGATTGTTTTTTTAAAAAAAATCCTAAAAAGCTGCTCCTATTTACCTTTTTTTTAAACTTTTTGTATATTAATTAGAATGGAGATACTAACCATAATGGATTGCTTTTGTTTTTTTGCAGCATGTTAATTCAACGAAAAGATTTTCTAATTCCTTAATTCCAGATCATTTGACGAAGAGAGTATCTGTTAGGGACGGCTATGAAAGTAGCGATGCAACGAGTGTTTACTCGACACCTGTCGAGCCGAGAAAGAGAGAACCACAAGAGTTAATGTCAAACGGCTTAATGAACTATTTAAAGTTATTATCTAAAGGTTAAAATTATTTTTATTTATTAAACTTTTTTACTTGAAGCGTTTTTAGTTCTGTTTTACAGTTAATGAAGAGGACTTTGAACCTGTGATAATACTAGATTCAAGAAGAAAATCTTCTCAAGAGAGTAGCTACAGTTTGACTGATGGAAGTGTAAGCAGTCAGAACGAGGAAATGTTTGAAAGTACAACCGTCGGTGAATCAAAAAGACGAATTGCGAGGTTTCATAGAAAAAAGAACTCTTATTCGAAGCAAATGTATAAGTTGGCAGGACATTTAACATTCAGACCGGATTATTCTGAAGAAAATAAAGTTTTAACGGTCCATATATTGAGACTAATGAACTTAGCCTCTGAAAAACCGATAAACGAAGTGAATCCTTTTGTGCGAGCATATTTGTTACCTGGAAAAATGCACAAGCAAAATAGCAAATATCAAATAGGAAAAAAAAACTGTTTCATTGACGAGAGAATGGTTTTCCCGGATATTTTGAAAGAAGATATGAATAAATACAAGCTAAAACTAAAAGTATACAACCACTCGCGTTTGTTGCGCAGCGAGTTATTAGGCGAAGTTGGCATTGCATTAAGTTCACTGGATTTAGATATATTTGAGTCAGAGACATTTGCAGTTGACCTTTTCGTAAAAGCGAAAAAAGTAAGAATATCTTTCAAACTTTTTTTCTTTTTTTCTTCTTTTGTTTCCAAAACAAAAGTTATTTTATTGAGAAAGTACAGTTCACATAAAATTTATATAATGTTTGTTATAAGATATGTTTGAAGTCATTGCTAATGGTTTCACTGAATCATCAGGCAACGTCCAATAAACTTGAAGTAATTATCCACAAAGCCAAAAACCTTCCAAAGTCTACAAATCGTAAGTAAAAAAGTTGACGTTTTAAAAGCGAAAAAGTTTTATTCGGATTTTTTCTGAAAGTCTTTTTTTAGCCAACTTTTTTTCTTTTTTTTTTAAAAAAAATAATTTTATAATTGTTTTAGATATCTATATGATAGTTTCTTTAATAACGCATGACTATTTTGAAAGAAAAGATACTGCTTTAAAACTCTACAGCAACCATGCGAACTTTAACGAATCTTTGGAATTTGATTTATATACTAATGTCGATTCACCACTTCAATCTTACTCTTTGGTGATTTCTTTAGTAAATAGTAAAGTTTTTGGAAGAGATCAGATTATTGGGCACGTTATATTTAGCAAATGTTTTCCAAATTATGCGACTGCATCTCATTGGAAAAGCGTTGAAAATACTCCTCATAAGAGGATTACTGAATGGCACTCGTTAATAGATCCTGAGATATCATAGAAACTATTTATGCTCCTCAAAGTATTTAAATATTTTTCATAATGTCCGTCGTGAATAATAAATGCTACCTAATAAATAGATTATTCATTTTTCTTAGTATCCTTTGGTAAGTATACTCTTACTCAAATAAAAATTTAGTTCCTACCTGAGATAATACTTAACTGAGATAACACCTAACGGAGATATTACAATTGAAAACTAAATACAGCGTTTGTGCTATGAATAAAAAAGTCAGAATAACTGTTACAAATTAAATACAGATGATCTTAAACATTTTTAGGATTAGCTTGCTCCTGTCTAAGAAAAAAAACTTTGGTAATGAGAGACAATTACTTAAAAAGAACCAAAAAGTCTTAAATTGGAAAAACTACTTTTTTGAGTGATGAAGAAATAATAACTTGAACAGATAATGAAGATTGATTGGGAACAAGTGTTTATGGTAAAAACAATGTATTTGTAAAAGCACGGGATGCAGTACTTGTACAAAATCATCATTTCAACAGAAAATCGTCTTTTCAATAGAAAATACTGATGAATTAGATAAAAGTGAGGATTTTAAAGTAATGCGAAATTTTATGAAGATTCAAAATATGGCTTTTATTGCAACTAGATATTTCAAACATTGTCACTGCTCCAATTGCTTCAGGCTATCTAAAGGATTTGGCGGAGGCTAAAATTATTTCAGAATTAGCTCTTTTTTTATTGCTGGACAAAAATAAAGTGTATAGAGTCGTAGATATGAGTGTCATTACTGGATAGAAAAGATTTGAGTCTGGAGATGTTTCTGGTATTCTGTTTGATAAAACTTCAAGATGAAAATGTACAGAAAATTATTCAAAAATATGTGAGATCTTCATCGTGGCATTCTTATTCTGAAATCTTATTGCAAACATTACTTTGCAGCCAAAACTTTTGAAACGGAATTTTGAAAACAAGATTGAAAAGGAATTCGCTGTTAATATAATTTTGGAAATTAGAGAACATCAGGAAATGGGAAGCCTAGTTCCCAGAGCATACGAGATTCCTAATTTAAACTTGCATCCAATCACATAGGCTGAACTTTTAACATGGAAAGAAGTCTATAAACTTATCTTTATCTGTCAAATGAACAATAATGACCTACAAAAAATTCCTGGAGTGTCCAATCGCATTTCCATATTTCCCTGTTCACACCCAAGGAGTTGAAAGGGTAGTTAAGGAGGTAATATTAATTTTCCTTATGCTTAATAATGTATTTTAATTTTAAAAAATTTAAGAAAAAATTTGCTCTCATGAAAATAGTTTTTAAATCAATTAGTTTTTTTTTAGGTAACTGGAACATCTCAAGCAGTCTTTGGTTTCGAGAGAAGAAATGGTTTTATCCGAGCAAGAGCAGAAAATAGAGCGATAATGCCTCTTTTTAGTAGTAAGACGGACCTCTATTGATTTTAATCTTCATTAAAGTCATTTTTAGTGACTTTAACTGAATAAATTATGGAGATTTGCTCAAAATGAGTTTAACTTTTGTTCATTAAATTTTATAACCTTAAAATTGTATTGTTGAATAAGCATTTATGAAACCTGCCACCGTTAAATGGGGTATAAGGGGGCTTACGCACTTCTCCAAATTTTCCGAAAAATCCATATTTATTAACATCCAATCTGTTGAAAAAAAAAATCGTTTTTTATTCCATCCACATGGGTTACTCTTACACATTTTAAATTTTGCTCCGCCATCCCCCATTTGAGTTAGTATTTACAAAAATTATGGTCTAATTTTGCGAGTGTTGCTTTTATTTTGATAAATTTATATGCCCACCCTTTTGGGTACCCACTTGTACTTAAAGGTAAAAAAATACTAGGGGCCAACCTTTTTAATGAAAGTTGAAAAGTACGGGATGGAAAGGGATGCCTTAATATACAATTTGTAAGACGTAACTTTACATAATTAGTTAGACATAACTATTCATATATTCTGTCAAAAAAAAAAAAAATGGTGCATCAAACTCATTTCACAAAAATTTAACTCGTCAAAACTTCGTTTTCCAAAAATTCAAAAATTACTGACTTAAAAAAGGTGAAAAAAACATGAATTATTATATGATAACTTTTTACGATCCGTACAAAGAAGTGCAGTTAGTTATCGATGCGAGTAATCATACTATAAGAGGACTACTTTTAAAAAAAGAAGATGTTGGAATCAAGTCAATCTGCCGCATAAGTAGATCATTGACAGCGTCTGAGTTTAAATATAGCATTGCAGAAAAGGAAGCTCTTGCTTTGTTATGGTACATTGAAAAGTTACATTCTTATCTGTATGTAAACTTTAAGGTTGTGGTGGACCACAAACCGCTTAAATTTATTTTTTTTTCTGGTTATAAACTAAATTTATGCATTGCAAGATGGCAAATCAAATTGCAGTATACGATTTTAACATAGCATATAAAAAAAGAGTAGAGAGCATAGCAGATTTTATATCCAGAAACTGTATTCAAAATGATATACCTAATAAGTCAGATAAAATGGCGGCTTATGTAAACTTTTTGTGGGTGGGTCCCGGCTGGGCCGCAGGACGGGGCCCGTACGGGTAACCCAGCTTGATCCCGCCGGTTTTTGTCCGCGGGATCCAAACGAGACCCGTCCGGGATTCCCGCCAGAAAACACAGCCGGGACCCAGACGGTATTTAGCCGGGATAGCAAACGAAACCCATACGGGACCCAGTTGGTATTCAGCTGGAATAACCCGCATGGATCCCACATAAATCCCAGGTAATGAAGGTATAATAATAATTATTATTATTGTTATTATTATTATTACTATTATTATTATTATTATTATTATTGTTATTATTATTGTTACTATTATTATCATTATTATTATTTTCATTATTATTATTACTATTATTATCATTATTATTATTATTATTATTATTATTATTATTATTATTATTATTATTATTATTATTATTATTATTATTATTATTATTATTATTATTATTATTATTATTATTATTATTATTACTATTATTATTATTATTATTATTATTATTATTATTACTATTATTATTATTATCATTATTATTATTATTATTATTATTATTATTATTATTTTTATTATTATTATTATTATTATTATTATTATTATTATTATTATTATTATTATTATTATTATTATTATTGCTGGCAGATAAGGTGCATTTTATTAATGGAAACAATTAAGCTTCCAAAAATATTTGCTAAAACTGATAAGTCTATTTAAAAACAAAGCAATATAGAAGTCGTAAACCATCAAGTTTTCAAAAAATGCATCAATACTGTCATATAACATACTAATGATGCAAGTTGCAATTCTGCATCACTGCAAGTCATAACTGATTGAAAATATACCAAGAAATATACATGAATGTTTACAGGTAATAACAGTTAGTTAAATAAACTTTTAACGAGCATAACTGAATTGAAAAAATAAGAGTATTTCAGACCCTGTGGGCTATAAGGCAAAATATATTTACAGGCTGAACAAACTAGTATAATGAATACAGTGCTTGAAAAACAGATCACATTGTGCACTAATTTCATTCAATCATAACTTAGACTATGGCAAACAGTTTTTAAGCTCTTTACTGATGCTAGATCACAAAACATTGTTTACTGTCCAACATTTATAGCTGCACCATCAGGCTCTTGTATTACATTATCGGGTTCTGTTGCATTCTTCTCTTTCGGTTTTCGCCTCCCTTCCCTACGGTCCCTGGAATTTCCAAACCACCTAAAAAGTTTCTTCTCAAGCATCTCCTTGGTTGTGTCCTTAGTGGCAAAGTTTTATTAAGCAGCACCTAAATACATATAAAACAATTATGTTGATGCCGCAATATACATGTTAAATAATTATTGTTATTACTCAATTTAGCAAGTATTACTTTTCTGGGCTAAATGTTGTGATCTAAATAAATAACTCAAGATTAATATGTTGCCATTAAATGTGGGCCTCCAAATTTGAAGTGAATACTTACTAAACAAAATCTGAAAGCATGGCAGTGCTCGAAATTTAATTTTACTTCGTTGGCCAGTCAAGTTACACAATCACGCTAGCTTAGGTGCCATTAAATAGGCCATGTTTCTCTTGATAAATTGTGTCAAAATGCCTCCACCATTACTGACAAGAACTAGGAAAGGTATTGTTACTTTCAAGTTCTACACTCGAACCAAGAATTGGCCTGAGAGAAATGTTTGAGCTATTAAATAAAGGAATACCATCAATATTTATGTGAATTATAGGCTGTGTAATATCAGATGAAATTGAAGATTTTTATTTAGAAGCAAAGATGACCAGTGTTTTAATCTTATATAAAAATATTCACCACTAGCTACAGAAACAGTAATAATTTTTCGATCAGTTCTAAGAAGTGTTCAAGCCTCTTTAGACAAATCTAAATTTGATTTTTCTGAAAATTTGAAGCAAATTATTTATAGCACTAAGAGATATGTTAAGTTCAACCGCCCATTGCTTTATTTCACCTGATACACTTTCATTCACTTTTGTTACGCAATTATTGCCATCAATATCATCAGTGTCTAAATCACCATGCAAACAAGCTTTCCATTCGATGTTATCACTAGATTCTTCGAAACTAAAGATAGAGTTAGTAAAAGGTAAACTTAGATTGTTACCAGCATCCCACCTGCATGAATTTATAGGAATTTTAGGAGAAGACTCGGATAACAAAGTATTGTTGACAATTGGACATGCTTGACAACTACTTACAGAACTAGAAGAATTGCAGTCTGAAATATTATTCAGCGACTCGGATTCATTGCATGATACTTCTTTCACGATTCTTGCTATTTCAGCGGCAAGTTTCTACTTTTTTTCTGTCTGAACGCATTGTAACGTTACTTACAGCTGCGAAAAATAAAATAGCACCACTAAGCGTATTTTCCTTTTTGTTAAGAAAACACCATGCAAAATAAATATTTTTTGTAGCTTTGCTGTTTAAAATATTAGCTAACATGGCTATTTTCTAAAACAAATCATTTTGGGAAAAAAACTGCTTGGTGTTGCTCGATTTTAATCGAAAATGCCAATTCTGACCGAAAAATAAAATAGCACCACACACTCTTTTGTTGTAAAATACTCTGGTAACGGTAAAAATAATTGTGAAAATACCAAGCGTTGGGTTTTTTTCGCTGTTTTATTCGTTTTATTAGTAGGAGACATTTACATATAAAAATGGGACGCGGAAAGCATTGAAGTGCAGAAAAACGAGAACTGATCGAAAAGTTGATATCAGCAGGGAAATCTTATAGAGAAGTTGGTCGTTTAGTTGAGTGTTCCAATAAAATGGTAAGAAATGCCATAAAATTTCAAGAAAAGCCTGAAACACGTGGTCGAAAACGTTCAACTTCAACATTGCTGGCCAATCGCTTAGTCCGACAGGCTAAAAAGGGACCTTTTAAAACAGCTATCGAGCTGAAAAAGGACTTTAACATCGATGCAACAGTACAAACAGTTCGGAGATGTCTGCGAGTTAATCGATTAAAAGCCTGTAGCCCCAGAAGAGTTCCACTTCTAAGAGCCAGACATGTTGTAAACCGTATTGCGTTTGCTAAAAAACACTCAAATTGGCTACTCGAAAAATGGAGGAATTTTTTAAGGACAGACGAAAGTAAGATAGTGCTTTATGTTGGAAAAGGCTCTCGGGCGTATGTCAGAAGACTGCCGAATGCAGAATACAATCCAAAATATACTATCAAAACTATTAAACATGGAGGTTGTAGTATAATAATATGGGCATGCTTTTCTTATTTCGGAGTAGGGCCCATTCATCACATTACTACTATTATGGGCCAACACGTTTATGTTGATATATTGGATAAAGTGATGTTGCCGTATGCAGACTATGAAACGCCGTTGTCCTGGGTGTTCCAACAAGACAATGACCCAAAGCGCACTAGCAAGAAGGCGAAGAATTGGTTTTGAGGAGCAGAAAGTGACATTATGGAGTGGCCAGCACAGTCGCCAGATCTTAACGAGAATTTGTGGGCTGACGTAAAGGAGGTGATTGCTGCTGCCAAACCCACCACGAAGGAGTCACTTTGGAACGTAGTTAAGGAGAGATGGAGCAAAATTCGGCCAAAGCAATGTCAGGGCTTGATTAACTCGATACCAAGACGTTGTGTAGCCGTCATTGCCAATAAAGGTCACGCTACAAAATACTAATATGTTAAGAAATAACTAATATTTATAGTAAAATGTTTAAAACAATTGATCTCATAATATTTCCTTATTTTAAAGTATACATTAAAGCTGTGGTGCTATTATTTTTTTCGCGTTTTATTTGATTTTTTAAAAAAATTTTTCAATAAATGAATACTATATATTAAAACTTGTATATTTTGTTTTCTATAAAAATTATTTTTTCAAAATATCAAAAATAGTTAAAAATTCTAATTTCAACCAATTTTTGGTGGTGGTGCTATTTTATTTTTCGCAGCTGTATATCTTCCTAATTTTACAAAATATTTTTCTATTAACAAATTAATTAATTAGTAAAAATTAAATAAATAATAATATGATAACAAATAGTATAAAAAAAGTATATGGGTAACAAAATCTTATTAGGTTATAAATATTTCTCAATTACTAAAATAACTTTATTATAATTTAAATGAAGATAGATTTTATAAACTATCTGCGGTAAAAATTATTAACTACGTATATGTTGCTTTCTCGCAGTGAAAACTACGTTTCAATTCTTCATTTTCTATTTAAATAAAAAACTCCCCTCCACAAAAAATTTACCTTCAATTTATACTTTACAAATCAACTCAAATATGTCCATAAAAATACCGCTCAAACTATGTTTATGGGATTTTAAGGAAACTGCGCAATATCCATTCTTTGTAATTGCTTCCGCACGTAGTGTAATTACAGTATCTCATTCAGACAACTCAAAACCAGTGTTTTCAACTTAATGTTTCAATCAATTTTCAAAAATCAACATAGAATTATCAATTAATAGTTATTGCAAACATAACCAAAACATAATAATGAAACTACAATACCCAAAATACTGTCACTAAAAAAGTTATCCTCAAAAAAGTTTTACTGCAATCAAAAAGCAAAAAAAGTTGTTCTTACCCGACAATCATAATTTAAGAAAGGGATACTTTAAAGAAATATTTGAAAAACATATGCAAAAAAATATATATCACTATTTGAAAAAGATACAACTCTAAAGCGTAAAAGAAATATAATATCAACAAAGTATCGCAAAAAACTTTCACACAACAAAAAAATATACACCACTATTTGAAAAAGAAACAACATTAAAGCGTAAAAGAAATATAATATTAACAAAATATCGCAAAAAACTTTCACACAACAATAAGGCAATTTCAAGCTTCGCACATGAGATAAATTCTAATACAGTCGATGAGTAGCGTTAGCACCCAGGAAAACCGTACGGTTCCCGTCTGACTCCCGGTGCCACAACCCACATGATAACCATACCAGATTCCCGGTTCAATACCGCACGGGATCCGTCTGTATAGGCTAGCTGGGAAGATAAATACTCCATATACCCGTTTGTTGATGTAATGAAACTCACGACAGCACCAATTATTATAAATAAACTAGAAAAATTATTTACTTTGATTTTAAAACGAATCTTAAAAATTGTTTTTTGAAAATGTAAATTTTAAAAAATATTAAAATAACACCGCGATATTCGCAAGCATACGTTTTTTGAAAATGTAAACTTTAAAAAATATTAAAATAACACCGCGATATTCGCAAGCATACGGTATAGTAGAAAGATTCATGCAAGTAATAGGGAAAACAACTCATTTAATGGGTAGAATTTGGATCTTCAATTTATACATGGAAATTATAGGGGACGGACGGGCAAGGAGGATATGTTAGTTTTAAAAATGAATAAAAAATAGATATTATAGTCATACATTTAGTTTACTTTTTTGGTTACAATGTTTGGATAAAAAATAGTCATATCAAAATTAAAAGTTAAAAAAAAAACAATTAGTATTTTCCTCAAATAAAACAACTTTTTCAAGCTATAGATGTTGATTCAGGAGATCTCAGGGCTAGTGTTGGGTGGCGGAGCTTGAAATTCTTAAACCACCTTTTGCCAGCTGTATTTTTGGAAAAAACACCAGAATTTTCTTTCTGTTTAGAGAATTCTCCAACTATATGCAGAAATTCGTTCTACTACCCGGCCACCCTTTCAGTGTGGCCAGTAAAACTACATTTGTAATTTTCAACCAATTCTGTGGTAAACTAGACCAAGTCTTCTTTATGCCCGATCTATCCTTTTTGCCCGTCCGTCCCCTAGGTGTGCTCCTCATACCATAACCGGAAAACCATCAGCACATTGTTATTCAATAGAAACATAAAAAATAAATGTCCTTCAATACTCGTTGAAAAAACCACGTGATTTTTTCAACGAGTATTGAAGGACATTTATTTTTTATGTTTAAAGAAGTGAGATAAGTGAGAGAAGTGAGAGAAGTGAGAGAAGTGAGAGAAGTGAGAGAAGTGAGAGAAGTGAGAGAAGTGAGAGAAGTGAGAGAAGTGAGAGAAGTGAGAGAAGTGAGAGAAGTGAGAGAAGTGAGAGAAGTGAGAGAAGTGAGAGAAGTGAGAGAAGTGAGAGAAGTGAGAGAACATCAAGATAAAAAGTATGCAAAAGCAAAAAAAAATACGAGAAGCAAAATGCAAAGAAGAGACATAATATTAAAGTAGATTTTCGTAAAAAAGTTATTAACGTCGAGGAAAATTAGATTCAAAATATCTAAACAAGAAATACATAGCTAAAGAGAGAAAGCAAATTTTAGTTACTGTAGCATTTGAAGAAAGAAACGAGTTGATGCGTAATACGGTTAAATCCCGGTAAGTCGAAATTCTAGGGACCAAAGAAATGGTTCCACTTAAGCGATTCTTTTTCCATAATTTTTTTTTCAAGAGACCACAGTTCAAGACAATAAAAATTCAAACTAACCAGTGTACGAGTTACTGGAATTTAACTGTATAAAATTTATAAAAAAATCTTTTAAAACCTGATATATATTTATACAAAGGGAAACACATATTAATGATAACGATAGAACGAAAGCTGATAGAAAATCGTATCCCAAGCGATATCAGTGCAATAAGTCTTCTCAAACAGGAGAAACTGTTGAGAGTGATAATTACGTAAATACGAATTACGTAAATGAGTTCGCCTTATAAAAACGTACAAAGGAGATGAAATTGTCACCTTAAATTTAAATACAACTTAATTCATCTTAATTATTTTTCAGGACGCAATAAAAACTCAATTGAAATCTTTTTTTAACGAAATATATGATTTTTTCTTACCAAATATTCTAGTTTTAACTGTTACACAATAATTATAAAGTGTTTTTAGAATCGAACCCATTGATTTAAATCGAACATCGAACAGATTGATTTAAATCACTTACGGCGTATTACTAATTAATTCGTAAAAAAATTGACGTTGTATTTAAGTTAAGGCAAAAAATTTTAAACTAAATTCTAATTAAATTTGGACTGTTGATTACAAATACGAATTGAAATTTTGTCTATCCCATCAGGATTTCGAGGATTTATCAATTTTTAAATAAATGATATACAGGGTGCGGCAGCGATTCGCGAACTTTTTAGAACATTTTTCAAAATGAATTTTTAAAGCACTAAAAAATTGCATTCATGGAATATTAATAGGAGAAAAGTTGAAGATAAATACTTTTCCCACCTTAACATTCAATTAGCTTCCCTTTTTTTTTTGATCACTGATTCAAGCCAAGGGCGGAAGGACTGGCAGGTGCTTATTATAGAGTCCTTTGACAATGATTTCCTAGCATGGGTAATTAATGACTTTAGTGACTTGACACTTAAGTGGGTCTTTTTGCAAGCCTTACTCTCAACTACGCTCCACATACTGTAGTCATGGGGATTCAGGTCAGGGCTGGATGGTGGCCTAAAGTGTTTAGGCCAGAAATTAGCCATATTGTCCTGAAGATATTGTTGAGCTTTTCTGGACCCATGAAAAGGTGCATTTCCCTGTTGAAAGATGTAATTGTTTTCTGGGAATGTCTTCTTCAGCCATGGCACCACATAACGTTTTAGTAAGCTAATATACAAATTAGGGTGATGCAAAATTTTTAGGTTCAAAACTTTAGTTGTCCTCAAGCTTGCCCTTGTTCTATATGACAATAGTAATTATTTTCCAAAATTTGAGTCAAATCGGATGATATATTTTGTTGAAGGATGTTTTAAGTGCTATGCCTTGTTCCGCGCAATCGTTGACGACCTTTATTTGACGAACCTTGTGCTTCATTTCAAGATATATTGAATCCATTTCCCACTCTGAAGATTCTTTCATTAAAAATGATTCAGCTTTTTCTTTGCCATTCTTCAAAATTAGATCGAAAAGTTCTGCAGTGCGTTGTGTAACGAAGGAAGACAATATACTGTGACAATTGAATGTGGCAGCATCAAGTCTTTTGAGAGATATCTGTTTTGGCTGTTGCTTCAGGTTATTTATCATGTCTCTCTTGGTGTTGTTGTCGACATGGGAATCAAAGAAAGCCAATCCTATTAGATGTTTAGAAAAATACCACAGATGGCGATGAAAAGCTTTTGCTGCATTAATTGCAATTGTACGATTTGGATATTCTTGAATTCGTTGAAGAAGCTTGGCATCATTGAATGGTGCTCGTTCAGCTAACGAAGCTTCATTCCTAAACTGTCCGTATATAAATGCCACAAAAAGATTTATGCCTGTTATTCCTTTCTTATCCTTTGCAGTAATAACAAATTGATTCTGAAACAAATATATCTTCATACATTATATAGCTTTTGCCATCCAACGTGCATTGTGTGTTGCACCTGGTGCCCGAAACTTAACAATCAACTCCGATGTTGCAGTTGATTCTCCTAGAAGAATAAGGCACAAACTCAAGAGTTCTAAGTAATCATCCCTGGGTTGTTGACCTTTAATTGCTTCACTATAATACACTACCATTTCTTCACGGAGTTTGAGAAAAAAATCACAGTTATACAATTCTTCATTCCCTATAGTGAACACATCCTTGTTGATTGCAGCTATTGCTTCTTGAAACGGTTAAAAATTCCAACTTCAGGTCATCCACTGCTTCCAAATGCAGTCATGAAATTGGTGGAAAGTATGACTTCAAAGACATGGTGTCTGCATGCTATCCATATAAGATTACGATCAAGATTCTGCTCTATTATTGTGCAGGCACCAATGTTAAACCCAGTGTTGGATGAAGTAGTGTAAAAAACCAGTCCCTGAACAAGTTCTTCCAATTTCCAATCTTTAAGAGCCTTCATGCAAGCATCAGCCTGTTGCTCACCTGTACTTCGATCAATCTTTGGAACGCCCAGCAATTTTTCCACCCCACCACCAGTCACAAGAATAACAATTCTATCCACTTTTTTTTGATATCAGGTAAGCGCTTTCCATCCAAATGCAGAAGAAGTGGATCATGAGGAGAGAAATCAACCTTGTCAGCTGTAGTCAGCGCTTCACGAACAGATCGCCTTTCTCTGCGGATTGTGCTTTACGACAATGATAAATCTTTTAGAGAGTGAATAAGAGCCTGAGCAACTGTTCCAACCACGAAGAGTGCACGGCGATCAGAAATATTAACACAATCAAAAGACGATACAACATTATTTTTTTGAACTTTCATCTTCTTTTTCGTTAAACCACTTGTGCTCAGTAAGCTGGAAGCACACTGAGCACAAGTGGTTTTTTCTTTGATTGCTCCAATTGTAAAGTTTTTAGTCTTTCTGTCAAAAATTGACATGAAGGTTGGGCCACACTGAATTTTCTAAGTGTTTTTAGAGTTCTTCTGACTGTCCTCTCATCAATATTGAACAATTTTGCTGTCTTTCTAATGGATACAATAGAATTATTTTCAACATGCCTTTTAAGTTTTTCTGTAATCTTTCAATAAACTTTATTGTTCACTGAAGATGGCATTTTGCCTCTCTCAGCACTGTCACGTTTTTTCACTTTATAAAATATAGTTTTAGACACTCCAGAAACACTAATCACTTCACGTGCAGGCAAACCCGCGTGTATCAAATTCAAAGCTTCGGTTCTTTTGTCTTCCACTGTAAAACTTTTAACTAAGATGTTTTTTATTCACAATTTTATTAAAATCTAAGATGGTGATTGAACATTAATCAATAAAACTAAAATGCGGAAGTATTATATTTACATCACAAAACCTAGCCAAAAATTAGTTCGCGAATCGCTGCCGCACCCTGCAGCTCGCATGCTGGGCAAGATGGCAACTTTAAAAAAAAGCAAGTTCCATGATGCCATTACCTTCTCAAATAACACGGTATCAAAGTTCTAATTTATAAGATAAGTAATATTATTGGTTTTGTAATTTTTAAAACAATTAAACTATATATATATTTTTATACTATATAATCTTTTTAAAGAAAGCATAAGTAAATCTAATAGATATAATCTACTCTCAGCTACCGTCAGCTTTCATATTTAGTTAAGTTTTGAAAATAGCGGTATGTCGTCATCTTTCCCCCATTCTTCATCTTAACCCATGTTTCCCTATCTTCATAATTTGCAATCAATTTTTAATCTTTAAACTTTTAATTACGTTGTATTTA
Organism: Hydra viridissima; assembly: GCF_058129835.1. NCBI lineage: Eukaryota > Metazoa > Cnidaria > Hydrozoa > Anthoathecata > Hydridae > Hydra > Hydra viridissima. Next base: position 16,385,239 of record NW_028324305.1, read on the forward strand.
AATTTAAGGTGACAATTCCATCTTCTTTGTGCGTTTTTATAACGCGCTTTTATAATGCGAACTCATTTATGTAATTCGTATTTACGTAATTATCACTCTCAATTTTAATCTTTAATCGAGTGACAAAGTTCATAGTGCTCTCCTCTTCAATTTGTTTTATGTTCGTAAAAATGTAATCTTTATATATCGTATATATATATATTTTTTGGTCTAAAATATTGATTGAGTTTTTTACGCATAGCGTTGTATTGATCAGTATGCCTTCTTTTAAGTGTTTTGTAGAGTTCCATTAACAAATATTCGTTTGAGGAATAATCGTTTACATTCGTATTCGTACGAATATTCGTTTAACAAATAAATGTTCGTTAAGAGAATACTTTCTATAAAACTAATCGCTAGGCTGCTGATTATTCTATAACATTGGCTACATTTATTCTTTCTTCTAAATTTCTTCTTACTTTTTTGCTTCTTTGGGAAAAAATTTCCTTCCTAAAATATTAGATTTAGTAGGTTATTGATAAATTCATTTGTAAATTTGGTATATTTAGCCAAGTCTTATCGCCAATGTCAAAGAAATCCTAATATCTAGTAATAAAAAAAGATTACTTATCAGAATATTTAATATGCGATAGTTTTTAAATACTGCAAATAACTCCCTTGACACAGTTAAATTATTAATAAGCTAACTATGTTAAGGGAATTTGAACTTCAATTATTCGATCTCATTGCTATAACTAACGCTTTTTTCGAATCATATGCAATCATAGTCACCGAGAGATATTTCGGGCCCTGGGGAAGTTTTCTTAAGGGGCTCTCATTATAATCAACTATATACCCAAAACCAATAGAAGCGTACTCTGGTCGTTGAAAATTAAAAATGAAAGTTAATTAAATCTTTTAATAGTCAAAACTATTTAAATCTTTTAAAAATTATTTCAAAAAATTATTTGTACACACACGGGGCACCGGAAATCTTCCTCGACTACCTTCCCCTCTCGGCGGCCATGTATGCAATATTTAAACTTAAACAAATATATTTGTACGAGATTATTTTTTCGCTGAAACGAATGATATTCGCTCTAACGAATATTCGTTCGAAAAATAATCGAACAAAGGAATATTCTGTCAAAGAATATTCTTTCATTTGAAAAATTCGGGAAAAATACTGATTATACAGGAAAGACAAAAAAAGTTAGAATTAACCGTTGGATAACTGAAAAATAATTTTTAAAAAAACCAAGATTGAAAATAAAGTGTCAAAACAGCTTCTTGTCTTTCATGTAAAATCAGGATTTGTGGACTAGTAGCTTTTCTGCAGTTATCCATTCATATAAAGATACCTTTTTTTAAACCAATTAACATTTCTTTCTAGCGGTTTTTTTTTTTCTTTTATTCATTTCGGGTATTAATAGCAACGTCGGATTGGCTAACGTCATAGTATTTAAATATGATTTACAAACGTTTATTCTTTCTTAAGGCGGCTTTATTATTCCGTGTGACTTTTTTAATTGTGTATCCTTTTAACGCGTGTCCTTTTTTGAATTACTCCAATATGTTTTTGTAGAGTAAGACTATTATGTATTATGATGCATTTTTATTGCTTTGTTCTCTATGTAAACACTTTTTACACGTCATTTTCAGGTTTTATTTCTGTAATCAAAAAAACTTTATTGTTTAGCAATGCTTAACATTGTTTAGTTTTTAATATTGTCTTTTTTTTTTAATTTAGAAAGTGTTTTATCCTCCCGGAACTATTATATTTGCGAAAATATAATCTATAGTATATAGTGCCCTTTTGAAAACTTTGTTATTATCTCTTTATTTGCTCTTTTGGGCTATAGAAGAAATCTGTTAAAATACTACCATCTCTCAAACATTAATATATATATATATATTGAACACCTGATCTATTTATTTTAACGTTATCGAAAGTTGAAATCTAATTTTTCAAAAGTCAAAAAAAAAAAAAAGAGCATCCAAAATATTACTGATTTGTTTTTTTGTTTTTTTTTTTTTTTTTTCCCGTGAAGGATTATTTGTTTGATAAAAGTATTTGGTAATAAAAATAATTTGTTAATTATAAAAAGAAAAGAAAAAGTCAAGCAAATGAAATTGATCGAAGATTATCTAAATAGTTTGTAGTCTGTAATTTATATAAAATTTTTTTACATAAATAATAACAATAAATCAATAAATCAAAGTTATCATAACAATGATCTTGACCTAAGTTTTTATTTTTACTTTCATTTTAAAACATTAAAAGTACAAAATAAAATAAAAAAGAAAACTGCGGTAAATTAAAATTGGCGCAACAACAATAAACTTCAAAAGTTTAGTGTTGTTACGCCAATTTTAAAAGTGTTTAAAACATCCCCCTCTTGCTTTCTTGCAAGCTATGCATCTATTACATCGATTTTACAATTTGCTGCAAACTTTGCTTAAGGCTGCTCTCCAAATCTATTTGCTGTTCTCTAACGTCTATATAGGTGTTTTGGTTGATTTGACCTGTATAGATATTATACAAACCTACTCATTTAGAGTTAAAGCCGCCCCAAATACCGACACTCCCACTGCTACCTCGCAATCTTAACTAAATCATAACCCTCTGTTTAGAGAGTTATTTGGCTTTTAGAAAAACACGATTCTCTTCTTATACCATCTTAGTCTTTTGTGCCGATCTCTGGCCTCATCGGTTTTTTAAAGACTACATAAACATCAATATTTTTTTAAAAATGTTTCCAATTGTATTTTAAAAATCACATTTTTCACGAACTTCGTTGAAGATTTAAGTGAGTTTACAATAATTTTAGATTATTCTCGCACTCCGTATTTTTTGTGACGTTCCGGATTTAGGATGGTCTTGGAATGTGTAATACATTGAATGTGTAAATAAAAAGAACCGTTTTGAAGAATAAATTAAAATTTCTGTTCGACAAAATCAATCTTATGTTTGGCAGTACTACAGTCGATTGACAGACAGTAATAAGATCTCAGCTTGCAAAGGATGGTCTAATTGCTGGTTATCTCGTCATCTCCAAACAAAACATGAAATTTTTGAAAATAAATGAGATTGTGAAAAACTACCACAAAAAAACAAAAAAAAAAAAAAAAAAAACAGGAACGAAAACCTGAACATCATTATTCTTCAAGAAGAAATCAGACACCTTAGAAGGTATTGTTTTAAAACTTCTAAAGAAAGAGAATACGTATTCATTCAATTTGCTGCAGTAAGTTTCTTCAATCAGCCCTATTGCATAAAGAACTAAAACTTCCTAAAGGTGAATCATTGGTAATGTCGCTATTCTATCGTTTACATGGCTTGATTCGGACAGAAATTAAACATAAAGTTGAAGTAAAAAATCGAAAAAAATGAGCGTTTCAGTATTTCAGTGGATGATTACTTCTTCAAGGAATCGATGATACATGAATGTTAATGTTTATGACCAAAACGGTCAAAACAATCTTAGTATATTTAGGATATCAGGTACATTTCCCGCTGAAAAATGTCTCAGCATTCTTAAAAATTATTTGGCTGTGTTTGGTCTTGTTGTTGAAACTTCAATTGTTTATACAGTTACAGATGGTACTTCATTAATGAAAAAAATGGCCGATTTAGTGATCAAAAGACAAGGATTGAACAAAAAAAAAAAATAGTCACAAAAATACTTGAAAACTTATTACAAGAGTCAACCAGTTTAACCTGCAAGAAACTGCCAAATATTTTATCATTTATAAACAAAGAGTTCAATATTTTGTAGCAACCGAGACTCGAACTCCAAATCAAAAGAGCTATTCCACAATACCCTGCTAACCATTCCACAAACCTCTGTGGAGGCTGAACGAACTTTTTCTGCTGCTGGATTATTTATTACAAAGCTATATCGTCGTTTAAGTGATAAGCCTTAAACAGCAAATCCTAGAGCTCTCGAACGGTTAGAGACTTCATTGGAAGAACATCCTGATTGGTCTGATAGATATTGAGCGAAAAAACTGAAGGTTTCCAATTTTTTTTGTACACAAATGGCGACAGAGACTTGGATATCAAAGTTTTAAAGTAGTTAAAATGCCAAATCGAAACGATAAACAAAATTCAACCGCAAAGAGTCGAGCTCTAAAGTTGTATGACAACTTGTTAACAAAACATAATGGATGCATTTTGATGGATGATGAAACTTATGTTAAAATGGATTTTAAACAAATTCCTGGGCAGTGCTACTATGCTTCTAAAATAAGAGAAAATGTGAGTGATAAATACAAGTATGTAATGATTGATAAATTTTCGAAAAAATTGATGATTTGGCAGGGCATTTAGCTCTTGCGGCAAAAAATCGCCAATTCATGTTTGTTTGGGCACAATGAAATCTTCGAAATACGTGAAATGTTGTCTTTCTCGTATAAAACGACTAATTAAAGCTCATAGAAGTACTTCAGTATTGTTTTGGCCTGATTTAGCCACAATACATTACTCAAAAGATGAATCCTCCAAACTGCCCCCGAATTACGTCTATTGAAAAATATTGGGCCATCATAAAAAAGAAATTGAAATTGAGTGGAAAAACAGTAAAATCAGCTACAGATTTGAAGAAAAAATGGGATTATGCTGCTAAAACTTACAAAAATCACTCTGTCCAGAAACTTATGGGAGGTATCAAAAAGAAAGTCAGAATTTTCTGTAAAACTTAAATTTTTTTTTTTCCCTATTTATATGTAATCTTTAAAGTCTTAATTTTTCAGAAATATATTGATTTAAATACATTTAAGCTTTCTTACATCCTTTTTTGATCAAGAAAGGTGGGCAGATTTTTCCGATAGCATGCCTTAGTACAAGAGAGTTTCTTGTTTTAAGGCTAATTTTTCACAACTCTATTGTTAAAAGTTCCTTTAGAGTTTCTTAAAATTCAGATTATCAAAAGAGAAAAAAAGTAAGTAAAATGCAATTTGAAAAAATGTTAACAATTATGATAATATGTTTTACAGTCAACTTAAATTACTTGCATTCCATCAAAGTCAATTCAATGCAATGTAATCCTCAGATTTGTCCCTGAACAAAACACAAATTAAGAAATATTTCTCGAACTCTTAATAAAAAAAGCTTTTTTTTTTTTTTTATCAAAAAGTAACTTAGTATAAATAGTTTCTAAAGATTTCTGGGCTTCTAGTACTAGTTTCTTATAAACAAGTTTCTTATATAAAAAAACGTGTCAGAAAATAGTAACGAATAAGAATTGGTTTGAGAAGAAAATAGAACGAAAAAACCAAATTAAAATCTTGTAGGCCTAAATATTTTTTTACAATATTTTCCGGCATTTTTTTTAGATATACACTCGATAAAACTGAATAAAAAAAGAAACAAACAAGTAAATAAAAAGTAGTAAAAAAGTTAAAAAATTTTATTAAAAATAAGGTGGGAATTTATTACTTGGTGACATTCATCTTTTTGCACGTCATCTATGCATTTGTTATTAATTGGAATTCCTCTTTTGCACGTCATTTACTTTTTTGATGCAGATGACGTGAATGACGAGTGGCGTCGTAAAGTTTTTTTTGAATGCTTCTTTTTTTTTCTTTTTTCTTTTTTTTAAGAAGCTATTTTTTGAAAATGAATAAATTTAAGTAAGAAAATAATCCATTCATATGTCCTTTCATTATGCTTACATGACAGGATAATGCTTAAGTTAAAAAACGGTCTTTCATAAAACAAATACCAGCGTTTAAAATAGAGCCAAAAAAAAAAAAAATTAATATTGCTTTAAAAAAAGTACTAAATAAGAAATGAACACAAGTAAATAAAACTTCAAGATATAATTTATGACATGATTTTACATTCATTATCGAAATAAGGGATACGTTTAATGCTAGTTGATAGATCTTTAATTGCCAAGATTTTATTTTTCAAAGACATGCTAATCCCGCAATTAATTTGCTCCATTTTCAAGAGGATTTAATTTTTTCAAAAAACTTTCCATAAGTTGTAATGAGTAATGAGATTTCATGTTATTGAAAAAAAACTTTTTTTTTCAATAAATTTCATATATGAATATCATCAGTAAGTTTTTATTAGAAAAGTATAATTCTAAAATGAAACAAAATCTAGCATTTGTTAAATACAATTTGACCTGCTTCTTCATTTAAAGGCTCTAAAACTATTTGGATTGTATGTGTGTATGTGTTTGTGTATGTGTGTGTGTGTGTGTGTGTGTGTGTGTGTGTGTGTGTGTGTGTATGTGTATGTGTATGTATATGTGTATGTGTGTGTATGTTTGTAACAACTGAAAAGTTTTTCTTGAAAAAAACTTATGTTACTTTGGTTTAGTCATCTTGGCAATAGTTGGAATCATATTAGCAGTTGTACTTACGCTTGTTGTTTACTTTCTGTGGAGGTATGTAGAGAAATCGAAAGAATTTTTTAAACACAAAGCAAAACCATCAAAAGGCAGTCTTGTTGATATCAAACAATTTGAGATTCCTCTATCCTACAGGACTGTAAAAGCACAGCAACCATTTATTCAATCGGATTTCTATATAGGAAATGAATTGGTGAGATTTTGATTTTTTTATTTTTGAATATCAGAATATTTTACAGAATATATAACATGAATATTGTTTATTTTATTGTATCATTGTATTATTGCAAAATCGTATTATTGTGTTATGTTATATTATATGAATCATACATATTATATTAAGGCAATGCAGTAACATAATATAAAATGAAATAACATTAAATAATATAGTTCATGTTATATATTGTTTTATTGCATTTACTGTATTTAAAAAGTAGTAGATTAGTGTATATATACAAGCGCGGAATTTGTAACTGTGTGGCCAAATTTTATTTTCACGGTTGAAATTTTAATAAAAGATCGGTATTTTAAAAATTTTTCATAGCATTTATTGATTGAATAAAACGTTGGTAACGGTGTAATAAGAACCGTTGTGGCCATAGCAGGAATCTCTAGAGACGAAATCCGTAAATTAATGCAGACAAATTTAAATTATTAGGGATATTCCTTAAGCGAAAAAACCCAAAACTAATGTGGCTGCCGTTAAGTTTAAACTATGTGGCAATTGGCCACCCCTTAGATCCGCGCCTGATTATATATATATATATATATATATATATATATATATATATATATATATATATATATATATATATATATATATAACTTATTAAATACAGTGAATGCAATAAAACAATATCATAGAATACGTCATGTTAATAATAATATATTAATTTATCTACTTCAAAAAGCATGAAAATAATCTCCTATTTATCTTATCTATTTTCATATTATATTAAACTTTATATCATATTAAATTTTTGTATATTAATAAGAATGGAGATACTAACCATAATGGATTACTTTTGTTTTTTACAGCCTGTTAACTCAACGAAAAGATTTTCTAATTCATTAATTCCAGATTATTTGACGAAGAGAGTATCTGTTAGCGACGGCTATGAAAGTTGCGATGCAACAAGTGTTAACTCGATGCCTATCGAGCCGGGAAAGAGAGAATCGCAAGAGTTAATTTCAAACGACTTAATGAACTATTTAAAGTTATTATCTAAAGGTTAAAGTTATTTAAGTTTATTGAACTTTTTTACTTGAAGTGTTTTTTGTTTTGTATTACAGTTAATGAGGAGGATTTTGAATCTGTGATAATTCTAGATTCTATGAGAAGATCTTCTCAAGACAGCAATTACAGTTTGACTGATCAAAGTGGAGGTAGCCAGAACGAGGAACTATTTGAAAGTACAACCGTCGGTGAATCGAAAAAACGAATCGCGAGGTTTCATAGAAAAAGGAACTCTAATTCAAAGCAAATGTATAAGTTGGCAGGACATTTAACATTCAGATCGGATTATTCTCAAGAATATAATGTTTTAACAATCCATATATTGAGACTGATGGACTTAGCCTCTGAAAAACCGGTAAACGAAGTGAATCCATTTGTACGAGCATATTTGATACCTGGAAAAATGCACAAGCAAAATAGCAAATATCAAATAGGAAAAAAAAACCCTTTCATTGACGAGAGAATGGTTTTCCCGGATATTTTGAAAGAAGATATGAATAAATACAAGCTAAAACTAAAAGTATACAACCACTCGCGTTTATTGCGCAGCGAGTTATTAGGCGAGGTTGATATTGCATTAAGTTCATTGGATTTAAACGCTTCAGAGACGTTTACAGTTGACCTTTTCGTAAAAGCGAAAAAAGTAAGAGAATCTTTCAAACTTTTTTTCTTTTTTTTATTCTTTTGTTTCCAAAACATGTTATCTTATTGAGAAAATACAGTTTATATAAAATGTTTATAATACTCATTTTTAGAAGGGTTCGAGGCCGTTGCTAATGGTTTCATTGAATAATCAGGCAACATCTAGTAAACTCGAAGTAATTATTCACAAAGCCAAAAATCTTCCAAAGTCTACAAATCGTAAGTAAAAATGGTTGGCGTTTTAAAAGCGAATAGGTTTTATTCGGATTTTTTTGGATGTGTTTTTTTAACCGACTTCTTTTCTTTTTTTTTTAAAAAAAGTAATTTTATGATTGTTTTAGATATCTTCGCGGTAGTCTCTTTAATAAAGTACGATTATTTTGAAAGAAAAGATACTGCTACAAAACTCTACAGCAGTCATGCGGACTTTAACGAATCTTTAGAATTTGATCTATATACTAATGTCGATTCACCACTTCAATCTTACACTTTGGTGATTTCTTTAGTAAATAGTAAAGCTGTTGGAGGAGATCAGATTATTGGGCACGTTATATTTAGCGAATGTTTCCCGCATTCTGCGACTGCATCTCATTGGAAAAGCGTTGAAAATACTCCTCATAAGAGGATTACTGAATGGCACTCGTTAATAGATCCTGAGATATCATAGAAACTATTTATGCTCCTCAAAGTATTTAAATATCTTTCATGATGTCCGTCGTAAATAACAAATGCTAACTAATAAATAGATTATTCATTTTTCTTAGTATCCTTTGGTAAGTATACTCTTACTCAAATAAAGATTTAGTTCTGAGATAATACTTAACTGAGATAACACCTAACGGAGATATTACAATTGAAAACTAAATACAGCGTTGTTCAATTAATAAAAAAGTCAGAATAACTGTTACAAATTAAATACAGATGATCTTAAACATTTTTAGGATTAGCTTGCTCCTGTCTAAGAAAAAAAACTTTGGTAATGACAGACAATTACTTAAAAAGAACCAAAAAGTCTTAAAAAAATACTTCGATAATGAATGACAGTTGTTAAAAGTTCACGAAAAAATTAATTTTTTAAAAATCTATTTTGTGAGTAATTAAGAAATAGCAAATTATTTGAACGGATAATGAAGGTTGATCCTATAGAAAGAATAAATTTATAAAATCTGTTTATGTTTGTTTAGACATATCTAATTATAATTAATTAAACACTATTCCTTTGGTCAAAGAGAAAAAAAAAAAAAAGGTGTATCATAAATTCATTTCACAAAAATTTATTTCCTCTGGCTATAAATAGTCTAAGTTTCTAATTATTTCCCGCGCTTTTCTTGTTCATGCTTCTGAAAGGGGAATTTTGAGTTCTTACTTCTTGTTAAGAAGTTTTAACTTCCAGATTTGAGTGTGGAAGTTGAGCAAGCTATCTCATTACATTAATGTAACCTTTACGACATCTTCCTTGGTTTTTATTGACTTGTTTGTTTTGAATCACCTACAGTTTAATCTTGAGGGCCAAAATAAACAAACAATGAAAGAAAGCAAATTTCTTTCTATAATAATGAAGCACTATTATAATAAGTTGTTACATACACATAGGCGAATTTAACAATCGGTAATCGTGAAATACGTCGTCGGTTTCCAAGCGGTACTTTTACTGTTGAACAGCTTCCGTTGAAATTATTTTTGATCAAATGAAAAAATTAAATAAATTATATATATATATATATATATATATATATATATATATATATATATATATATATATATATATATATACATATATATATATATATATATATATATATATATATATATATATATATATATATATATATATATATATTTGTAGGAAATATAGCACTCTTATACAAGCACGAGATTTTGTATTTGAAATAAATACAACTTTAATATATATATATATATATATATATATATATATATATATATATATATATATATATATATCAAGGGTTGAATTGAGGCATCGCGAATTGCGATATCTGTGAAAGTATCTGGTCTTCAAAGTTTCAGTTTATGGAAAATCACGAAATTTACGGAATAGGCGAATAAACTTTATTAAAGTTTATTCGCCTATTATTAATATTTATTTATAGAAAACCACGAAATTTACGGAATAGGCGAATAAACTTTATTAAAGTTTATTCGCCTGTTCCGTAAATTTCGTGGTTTTCCATAAACTGAAACTTTGGAGACCAGATATTTTCACAGATATCGCAATTCGCGATGCCTTAATTCAACCCTTGTATATATATATATATATATATATATATATATATATATATATATATATATATATATATATATATATATATATATATGTATTTTTTAAAGTCGACCAAAATTGACTAATACAGTTTTAAATCGACTAAGTCGACTAAAAGTCGATTCATTCAAAATATTTGAGTAAAATTTTTTATTCAAACAGTTCGACTAAAAAATTGTCGAGCAACATTAAACTGTATGATTATAATATTTGAATATTATAATCATACACTTGCATGTTGCTTGACAATTTGTTTTTTAGATGCTATGAAACAAATAGAACTTTAATTTTTCACAACAATTAAAGCAAAAAATTACCAAAAAATCTAATTAATAAAAAAAGGTGGCGTAGATTGGTGGGGGCAGATGGGGCGACTAAACTTTTTTTGGGTAGCAGATTTATAAAACTTTTTCGCATCTTTAACTGAGTTCCATAACACAATAACTTAACATTTTTGTTTTAAAAAAACATCAACCATCAGTCATTATAACGAGAAAAAGGAAACATTAATGAAGTGGTGCTACATACAGTAAGTTAAGAGTTAAGCTTATGTGATACAACAAATTAGGTTCAATATTCAGACATTTTGGTTGAATTAAAAAAACCACTATGAATGATTTTCTTGGCTCAATCCTTACAATAATTTATCTTTATAACATAAACTACTCATAAAGATTTCGTCAACTAATTGGTCAGCATCATAACAATATTAAAGATTAAAAAACAATTGAAAATCTCAAGCAGCGGTTAGAACACGATTTTAACCGTAAAAAAATCTCCTGCCAAAATATATCGTTTAATTTAACCGAACTGTTACAATTGTTTTTTGAAGAGTTGTGATTTTAACCGAAAATTTATTTCAAATAATACAAATATCAAATTTTTTCTTGCACGTTTTTTAAAGAAAAACTATCACTTTCCAGATTGCAATTGATGCAACTCAAACAAATGAACTACTAATAAAAGCCTTAGAATCAAATATTTATAAGTTTCTGCTCCCCTAAATTAGACCGCCGTTGCGATAAGGCATCATGGGACGCTAATATTTGGAAAATTGGCATTTCTTTGATCCAAAGGCATTTTACGGTTTTTTAGCTTTGTTTTAGCATTTTGACACAGAAAAATTAAATATCTTGAATAAGTATTTGTTTTGGAAAAAAAGGGGAAATTAATTTTTACTCCTCATGATTTTTAAGGATGATAAAAAAAAAACCTTTGGACTTCCAATCCGAAGATTAACTTGTTGATCCAACTTGGAAATAAGCACTAAGCTAACACAAATGTATTTAAATAGCATTTGTTTTTTTAGAAGCAAAACGCTCGAGCCTAAGGTTTTAAGTTTGTTCAAAATAAAGTGACGAAATCATTTTGAAAAAGCCACGATTTGAAAAATGGCGTTACTTAAGCATTTTACATTCACGCTTTTGGCATTTCACATGTAAAAAATGTTGGCAACACTGAATTTAATTTTCAATTAAAGCGATTAAAGTATGATGCCAAGGAAAGCCCGCATCAAAGTTTGAGGTATTAAAACGATTTTCCTCCCTGTACTAAAAAACGATTCTTTATCGAATAATTGATTTTTTGCGATTAAAACGGTTGTATTAAACATGATTGCTATAATTTAAAGCCAATTGTAGGAAATAAATGATTGCATAAAACATTGAAAAGTTAATTTGAAATTAATGAAGAAGGAAAGTGTAAAATGTACAAAAAGTTTTACAAAGACAATATAAGTAACCTCAAAGATCACCTAGTTTGAAAAAATAAAGAAAAAGCGGACGAAATTAAATTAGTTTAAGCAACTTCGGCAACATGAAATAGAAATGATGATGAGATTCAATTAATGAAACGAATCAAGCTGGAATTTGTTAAAAATCAATTAATTGATTATTATATTATTTATAATAATTATAATAATTAGAGAAATGATTCGATTAATGATGAACCGGAACTTGTCAGCTGATGAAATCGGACAAAATGTCTTCAGTGAAAAATGCACTCAAAGGCTTCAAAACTGTTATAAACTGTCACAGCATGAAACGCTACATTCAACTTGCGTGTAAAAATATTTTTTGCTCATAAGAGAAGAAACTGAAAATGTTCCTGTCTCGTTGATGCTTGATAGTGCGTCGCGATATGGAAGAAGCGTGTTTGGAGTGCTGTAGATATGTGAAGGACGGGTAAATAGCTGACAGAACCTTAGACATGCTTACTCAAGAAGGTCAACAGTTTGGCGAGACTTTTGCTGCCTAGTTAGAAAAAGTGATTAGAAAAATTGGAAAATTTTTATGCTAATGATATCTTAGCAACTTGCACAGGTCAGGGAAAGAACATGACGAAGACATCAAATATTCTCCAAAACACACTTGATCAAATAAAAGAAATTGGTATAGGCGCTTTATAAAATGAAGGAGGGGAATTATAGTGAAGCCTACACTATTTGAAAATAGAAATAAAACCAAGCTGGGATTCCTTTTTTTTTTTGATTATAGAAAATTTCCGTACCAACGCTGAAGCATATGAAAGGCTAAGACACGAAAAGTTGAAATTAAATGTTGCTTAACAGATGAATATTTTGATGCACTTTTACCAATACATTCCGCCATAATTGATTTTCAAACCACAAAATTATCAATGAGCGATTTTTACGTTCGGTAGATTTAAATTAAAATAGAAATTGAGGACGTTCCAGCAGGTGATTTGGGATTTAAAATATTACTGACCAACGCAATCAATACATGGCAACAAGTTTTTTTTAATGTGAAGCATTTGTTGCTGCTTTAATTTTGGATCAAAAAGAAAACTAAAATTCATCTAGTAGGGGAGCATAGGGTTAGATGACGAATGGGGCAAGATGAAAGCATATTGTTATCTTCAAAACTCAACTAAATATGAAATCTGACTGTAGCTGAAAGGAAACCAGATTACATCTATTAGATTTATAAATGCTTTCTTTAAAATATTGCTTTCGGAATAAAAGATAATTATTAAAAAGGTTTTTTCCAATATAAAGGAAAAAAAAAATTTATCCACTTGTATTTGATTTATTTCATCATTACATCACCAGCCATAGGTAAGCAAAAAGTTCTCATTCAGTTTGCTCAATTTGGAAGCCACACAAGTAGTATTAAGTATGATAACTTATTTATGTAGAGTTCTGAGTCATTTTGAAGATTAAGTAGCCTAGGGGCAAGATGAACGGGGCAAGATGACTCGTTTGTCGTTTCGCCAAAGTACATGTTTTACCATAAACCTGTACTGAAATAACTTTTGTGTAGCTTAGTCATTATTACATTGCTTTATTATGCATTAAAATATTTTGTTTGACATTTGCTTTATTTTGTTGTGTTGGAATTTGCTATGAACTGATTAGTAGACTTTTTTTTGCATAGCCCTATATAAATATATAGTTTAATTGTTTAAAAAATTACATAACCGTTTGTATTACCTACCTTATTAACTAGAATTTATGATATCGTGTTAATTGAGAAGGTAATGGTATAATGGAACTTACTTTATTTAAAGTCGCCACCTTGCCGCGCATACAGGGCAAATGATAATTTGAGGTAACTTTGGTAATTTTTAATTTTCATATTGGTTTTTATATATATGTGACGCATAATGATTTTTTTTCCACTTTTTGATAAAGTTTTACTTATTGAAACAGTTATTGAATAAGATATAGGCGCTTTTCAAAACGTTCGTCATCTTGCCCCATGTTCCCCTATACATCTAAATGTAATGTAATGTAAATGTAAATGAAAATGTAAATGAAAATGTAAATGTAATGTTAATGTAATATTAATGTAATGTAATGTAATAAAATGCAATGCCATGTAATGCATGTATGTTATGTCTGTTATGTATATGTATGTACGACATGTATATGTCTATAACAAGTAAAATATATGAAATAAAATTAATTAGAAGCTACAGCCTTTTTTGGGGATTGGTCGGTTAGTTTATTTAGATAGGCGATTTTAAATCCGAGAAAGCATAAGTTATGTTAGTGTCACTATTGTTACATTCTTACCAATAGGACTTTTCCCCATGTTGTTACAGTCTGACCAATGAGATGTTTCCATGTGATTTTAGGATTAAGTAACTACCAGATTTGTTGTCAAAGAACAACAACCATTTACGGTTGCGCTCACGAAGCAAAAAAAAATAAGTGAACTCTACTGGAACACTTTATATGCAACTTTTTCAGTTTAAAAAAAATATATATATAGTAAATTATCAGATAAGTTAAGTTAATCAGTTAAAAAAAAAAAAGTGAAAAAAGTTTTAGGTTGTAAAAAGATCTCGGGCTAGAAGTATGACTACTATTCGGACTATGCATGAAGAACTTAATTGTCAAAATGACCTGATGACTATTATCAAAGGAATAGTGAAACCTTCAAGAATTATAACATTTTACCTTATTTATAATAGAATTAAGAAAAGAAAAGAAAAAATTTAAGAAAAGAATTAAGAAACACTTAAAGTCCTGTCTTCAATGACCCCCGCCCATTCCAAATAACTGAGTGGTTTTCCTGTTGACCACTACTGAGAAGGATTTCCACTTTTATTTAACTTTAAATAAATTGACTTAAACGTAAACTTGCAGTTGTACGAATTATATTATTTTTATCATTATGTACCTTTTAGTTACCATGTTCTTAATATTATATTTTTTATTAAACTGTATATTTTTTCAAATCATTTTAGTGAGAAAATGATAAATTCCTTCAGTAAATTATTTTTTTGGATTGGGAGTGGAGGTGGGGGTGGGGGGATGGGGATGGGGTCAAAACATCATTTTATACAGATTCATATTTTGCCAAATGAAACAATGTAAGAGGGGCGAATCATATAATTTAACATTACTTAGTACGCGAAAGGTTTAAAATGAAATCATTTTCTGGAGGTTAGTAAAACCTTAGATCTAGAAATACCATCATTGGATGTCAAAATATATAATTCACTTACTTTCGCGAGATTTCGGCTGCCGGAGAATTATCTAAGTGCACAAGTTACACTGGTACAGTTATTTTTACCAAATTCTGACTTAAAAGAGAACGACAGAGAATTTCTAAATCAAATTTAGTTGTAAAGTTGAATTCTTTATGAGCAAAGTTTTGAAGAAATTCTATTTGCGCCGTAATTGAAAAAAGGTTCTTCTGTTTCTAGAACGTTTTGCTTTAAATGACTGCTGCTTAACTGATCTGTATCACAGATGAATCAATTGTATTTAGAATTTCTAGTCGACTTGCTATTTTTCAATTGTGAGGTTTCCTTTAATTCAATAAAAACCTATGTATTAACATGTTGCGACAGTAAAAATATCTATGCTTCTATGGAAAAGTCTTTAAAATTGATATCAAATTATGTTTATGTCATCACTAAAAAATTCAGTTGAAAACAAAACCTTAACCATTTAAATTTTACAACAGCTAAATGAAAAGTTGAGTAAAACTTTAAAAAAAAAAATTTTCATTTAACAGAAAACACAAAAGAGCTACTTTAGAGACTCTTAATGAAGTATTGTTATCATTTTTTAAGGCGCAAGATGATTTAAAGGCGCAAGATGGTTTAAAGGCCCAAGATGATATAAAGACGCAAGATGGTTTATGAATAAAGTTGTGAAGTTTAGGTTGTGATATTGATAAAAGTTATTTTTTTTTAATAAACTTTTGTAAATCTCACACATCCCTTTGAAAAATAATTTTTCAAACAGTTGTAAAATTTTTTTAAGGTACAGAATTCGGGAGGAGTGGGCACTATTTAAATAATTTGGGGAGAATAGATGCTATTTAAATAAAGGCAAAAAATGTTTAGAATAAAATAAAAATATTAGTAATAGAATTAAATTTTGATTTTGCTCAAAACAATGGCTTTCATTTAATTGAGGAATCAAAATATGTTAAATATATTCGCCTTATTGGAAACAACAGCCATGTCGCATGTTTAAAACTTTTGAATTGTTTTTGTTTTTCAAAGAAGCGTGTTTTATTTCATTTATTTTTTAAACTATGAAGTGAGAAAATCATCCCAGCCTTTTCAAAAGAGGGTAAAATGAAACGGAACCCGATTAAGTAATGAGTAATCTTCAGGGTTACGTTTGGAACAAAGAACGTTGTCCGTAGCTTTGATTGTTTTGAAAGATCACGTGATTACTAAAACCTGCAACGATTCGTTTAATAAAGCCACTCATCTCAAGATAATACACGATTATTTTAAGATCCCAATTCAGTTGTTTCACCAATAAAATACTAGAAAATATTATTGTTTACAAGTTTTTTAGCGTTTATGTTAACCTGTGTTCTGTGCTCTGATTGGTTATGTTCAATCATTATTCTGTTTTTCAATTATTAAATTTTGTACAAGATTTACGTCTAATAAATAGTTTTCAAGGAAAAAAGCATGATATCTATGTAGTGATATAATACATTATTTTCTCAAATAAAATTACCTTAAAGGTTTTCTTCTTTTTTTTTTTTAGTGATAAGATTGCTGCAATTATTCTATATAAAAAACCAATGAACAAAGTTACGAGAAACGTTTTAAACTTTAAACTGATTTTCTCAAATTAAGAAAAATGTAGCGTAGCTGGTTTTTTCACTGAAGTCTTCATATGCGGCTATTGAAAAAAAGTTTGTTTTTAAAATCAGGTGTTTCACGTCTAGTTGTCTATGTATAATTCAGTCACTGAAAAACTGAATATTTTACAAATCGTCGCCTTAGAGGGCAGAGGTTCTATCTCCATGTTGTGCTCAAATTCAACTATGACTTTAGGGACATCTATTTTAAGTGCTAGAATCAGATTAGCAGCGGGTCTATCTCCACATAGTAGGAGAAGAAAACATTAACACTAACAAAAAATGAAATTGCTGATTTATGCTTAATGCTCAAACTTTGTTTTTGTTCTCCTTCAAAACTACCCAAAATGGAGATAGAACCTCTGCCCTCTAAGGCGACGAAATGTTTATTTTTTCAAGATGAACATTTGTAAATTTGGGAACTTTTTTCGTGTTAACAAAGTCTGTGAATGATAAAATAGACCAGTAGGCATAAATTTAAAATGACTAAAAAAAGTATAGCTAAATATAAAAAAGCTTAAATATACTTTTTTTTATCAAGATCTGATTTCATTCAATTCCTTGGTCCTTCATTCGCCAGCTTAGTCCTATATATATATATATATATATATATATATATATATATATATATATATATATATATATATATATATATATATATATATATATATATATATATATATATATATATATATATATATATATATGTATATATATATATATATAGACACACGTCTTTATAAGCCGTCATTAATAGGTGTTAAATAAGACAACTTTAAGACGTTTTAAATAAGACGACTTACAGTGTTTCGTTTGAGACCAGTTTAACACATCTTTAATACCAATTTCAAGTCGTCTTGAATTTGTCTTTAAGACAACTTGTTGTTGGGTGGGAAATGTTCATGATTAAAGATATCTTAAACTGATTATTCCGAAAGACGTCTTAAACTGGTTATACCAAAAGACTTCTTAAACTGGTTATTCCTAAAGACGTCTTAAACTGGTTATACCGAAAGACATCTTGTTAAGATGTCTTACGGACGTCTTAAACTGGTTATTCCGACAGACACCTTAAACTAGTTATTCCGAAAGGCATCTTCAACTGGTCATTCCGAAAGACGTCTTGTTAAGATATCTTACGGACATCTTAAACTGGTTGTCGGAAGACGTCTTAATGAGGTATGGAAAAGCCGTTATAAACACGTCTTTAAGTAGTTGTAGACGTCTAGACGAGTTAAAGATAAGTTACATACGTCTTCAAGTCGTCTCATGTTGGGTGGGTTATTATTTAGCTCTTTTTTATTTTTTTCAATAATGTTTGCAATTATAAGGTTTATTTTTATCTTCTGTGCACAGATTGCTAACTTAAGTCTGAAATGCTTACAATTTAGCTAACAACTAAACTTTGATTGAAGCTATTTTTGACGGTGTGTAATAGATTTGAGATTTTTGCCTGCTTGTTTTCATTTATTAACTATTATTATTTAGCTCTTTCCATGAAAAGAAAAAATCAATCTCAAACTGTTACGCCTAAATGCCGATTTGATAGGTGAAAACAAAGTCAAACTATATGAAGATAAAGAAACAAATATCTTACATTTACTGTTTCGGACAGTTTTAAAGTATATGTTATATAACATAAGTTTGTTGTGTAACTCAGTTGTCAAGAAAAAATGTGTAGACATAAAGATTAACCTTCTTTAAAAGGATGAGTATCGCAATTAAATATTAAACATATCATAGTAAGGCGGTTTTCTTAAAAAAGGCATCACAGCTTCAATGCTTCTGTTTTTCTTTTCTTAATAGAACTGAAATCTTACTTTACTGAAGAAGGTTTAGCAAAGACGGTGATAAATGATGGACTAAACCGGGTACGGTGACAACCTTAAGCTGTTTTAAATTCATGCATACATTATTGCTGATCAGGGGTGATTAGCTACCTGTTATTTGTAAAAAAAACTGAAGATCAAAAACAAAAAAAAAAGAAACAAAGACGGCTAACTCATCTAATCAACTCAATATTAAGTTTTTTTAATATTGAATTTGTTTTAAACTCTTGGTGATGATTTTCAACATTTTACGTCAAAGTCGGAAGCAATATTCAAAAGATGAATATCACTCAATCTTCACGAACGTGTCAGACAGTTTGCAATAGACGTATAAACGTTTTCCTATACATTATGTCAATTGCTCTTAACAACCTAAATAGGAATAAAGTCTCTACATTTCATTTATCTACATTCCAACAAAGCAAAATCCATCCAAATCCTGATACGCATGGTTTTAAGAAACACAACGGTTAAGAATGCTGTTGAAAATGGCCCGATGATATTTATTGAACTGTTTTCCTATTCTAAAATCTGAAGCTCGGTGTTTAACATTTGTAAAGGGTTACAAAAGCTTATTGAAAAGATGTTGACGTTTTTTTGAATTCGATCATGTGGGGCTTTAATTTTAGTGTTTACGTTAGGAGAGACGCAACAGACGAATTTTCATGTTTACTTTGTAAACACAACTTCTAACCTCTTCTTAAAAAATTAAAAAGTTGTGCAAAAAATGGAAAGATGGGAAGTTGAGCTATTAACTCAGGAGGAATAAGAAGTCTTTTTTCTTTTAATAATGTGCAGTAATAATGATATATGCAATAAAAACATAACAATAAACAAGCATAATATAAGCATAATATAATATATACTATAAAACAATAATATGTTATGTTTCAAAGTATATATTAAGCTTAAACAAAGTAATCAATAAACAAGGTTGAATGAAAAAAGTTTGGTGTAGTTTTAGAGGATTCCCGGGACCAAATTAATCCTTAGAATTGCAATCCGTTGTTTACCCAAAAGTCCTTTTTCATTAAATTCATTTTTTGAAACTATTTTTGATTGGTAATAGTTGATGTTTAAAATACACATTTTTGTTTATTTTTGTTTTTTTAATTGACTTTTTTTTACGAAGGTATCGACTTTCTTTCTTAAGTGCTTAATCTTTTAAACGTAGCATCTTAATCGTTGAGGTAAGTATTGACATTTCTCTTTCTAATGGTGGATTGAGATACTGATGTCATAGTGTTCATGGAGAAACAATGAGGGTTTTTAGGTTGTCGTTAATGTTCGTTTTGGTTATTGAAACACAATTTTCAGTATGTAGTGAAAAATGATTGCAGTGTTGGAAAGTGGCTAGCATGTAGTCCATTGGGACTGAAGTAACAAAAACCTAAACACTTTAAAAAAACTTTACTCAATTCATCACCAATATCTAAACTCCAAAACTAACAAAGCAATAAAATTGCTATTGACAATATTTTATATTGTTATAGCAATTTTATTGCTTTGTTCTCTATGTAAACATTTTTTACAAGTCATTTTCAGATCTCTTTTCTGTAATCAAAAACTTAATTGTCCAACATGCTTAAAATTGTTTAGTTTTTAATTAATTTTTAATTGTCTAATTTTTTATTGAGAAAGTTTTTTATCCTCCTGGAACTGTTATATTTGCGTTTCATACTGAAACATGATGGTACTCTAAAATGCCACCATAATAGCGTAATAAATCGATTAAAAAAAGCTACTGCAATTAATTAAAATTGGCGCAACAACGGTGACCTTCAAAAATAGTATTTAGAATATTCTCCAAATAAAACGGCCCCCGCAATATCAACTCAATAAAATTTAGTTAAGATTGCGAGGTGGCGGTGGCATTATTTGGTTTTTGGCCGTCATCGGTTTTCTAACGTCTGTATGAACATCAATGTTCTTCTTAAAACAATTCTAACTGTATTTTAAGAATTACATTTTTCACGGATTTCGTTGAAGGTTTACGTGAGTTCACTACAACTTAATATTGGAAAAGCTCTTCATAAAATATAAAATTATTCTTGCGTTCCGTAGTTTCATTGTTCTGCAGTTTTTATGGCCTTCAGATTCCATAGATCTTAAATGTTATTGGATAACTGTTGGAAAACCTGTAATTTTAATTATTTTTTTTTAGAGAATTTCTGAGGCATTTCTCAAAAATCGATGAGTCCTCCTTCATACCTTATATCTGCCACTTTGTTGCTTTGCACACTGCTTTTCGACCACCTATGTAATTTCAAATCTCAAAATCTTAACAATTAAAAAATTTCATTTATCATCTTTCGCACGATACGTAATCGCTACTCTGTAACATAACATTTAGAAACTAAATTAAAGAAATTTTATAAATTATTTCCTTTATATTCTCTTATTTGATGAAATTCAGCTGCAAAATCTCAGTAAATTTTTCTTATTTTTTAGAATATTGTTCTTTTTCTACTCAGCCGTTCAATATATGGCATGTTTTTACATTCATTATTGAGATGAAGAATGCGTTTAATGCTCTTAGATCTTAATTTGCAAAGATTTTGTTTTTCAAAGGCAAATGCTAATCCCGCAATTACATTGTTTCATTTTCAAGAGGATTTAATTTTTTCAAACTTAGATTGTATTGAGTAATGAGATTTCATGCCAGTTATTGAAAAAAATTTTTAAATAAATTTCATCTATGAATATATTCGGTAAGTTTTCAATTAAACGTTACTTAATTTTTGAATTAAACAAAAATATAGCTTATGTAAAATAAGAATTGATTCTACTTCTTCCTTGAATGATTTTAAAAGTACGGTGTCAATAATTACATAACATATGGATTATATGTATGCATATACATATATATATAGTGGATATATATATATATATATATATATATATATATATATATATATATATATATATGTATGTATATAAATATCTACTATATATGTGTACATACATACATACATACATACATACATACATACATACATACATACATACATACATACATACATACATACATACATACATACATACATACATACATACATACATACATACATACATACATACATACATACATACATACATACATACATACATACATACATACATACATACATACATACATACATACATACATACATACATACATACATACATACATACATACATACATACATACATACATACATACATACATACATACATACATACATACATACATACATACATACATACATACATACATACATACATACATACATACATACATACATACATACATACATACATACATACATATATACATACATGTCCACTATACATGTGTATATACATATATATACACATGTATGTGTTAAATATATACATACATATACCAAATGTTAAATATCTGTGTGCGTACACACGCGCGTGTGTATGTGTGATAACTGAGGAGTTCTTCTTGAAGAAAACTTATGTTTTTTTGGTTTAGTCATCTTGGCAATAGCTGGAATCATATTAGCAGCTGTACTTACGCTTCTTCTTATTTATTTTCTACAGAGGTTTGTAGAAAAATGGAAAGAATTTTTAAAACGAAAAACAAAATCATTAAAAGGTAGTCTTATTAATTTCAAACAACTTGAGGTCCCTCAAATATCCTACAGGACTGTAAATGCACAGCAACCGTTTATTAAGTCGGATTTCTATTTAGGAAAGCAATTGGTGAGATTTAGAATATTTTATTTTTGCGAATCTGTTTATCTGATTATTATATATTTCATTATGTATATTAATTTAATAATCTAATATATTATATTACATTATATTTATTGTATTATATACATTATATAATATTGAATACTTCTTTAATTTAATATAATATAAGATAATGTATTGTAATTAGATATACTATACAATATAATACAATAACATAGTGTTATTGTATTATTTTATTATTGTGTTATATTACACCAAGTTAATTAACAATTTGCATATCTGAAAATCTGAATGTTATATATCTTATTACAATGTTATATTAATGTGTTAAAGCATTTTGTGTTATATTATATGTGTTGTATATATGTATGTTGTATTATATATTTTATGTTAATTATGTGATCACCAATCTAGTACAAATTTAATCCAGTAAATCCATTTACTGGATTTACACTAAATGCATGTAACTTAATGCAATAGACTACACCATGTTAATTTTTCTGTTAATTAGAATGGAAATACTAAACATAAAGGATTGCTTTTGTTTTTTGCAGCATGTTAATTCAACGAAAAGATTTTCTAATTCATTAATTGCAGAATATTTGACGAAAAGAGTATCTGTTAGTGACGGCAACGAAAGTAGCGATGCAACAAGTGTTTACTCGATGCCTATCGAGCAGAGAAACAGAGAATCGCAAGAGTTAATTTCAAACAACTTAATGAACTATTTAAGATTATTATCTAAAGGTTAAAGTTATTTAAGTTTATTGAACTTTTTTACTTGAAGTGTTTTTTGTTTTGTATTACATTTAATGAGGGGGATTTTGAACCTGTAATATTTCTAGATTCAATGAGGAAATTTTCTCAAGACACCAATTGCAGTTGGACAGATCAAAGCGGAAGCAGTCAGAACGAGGAAATGTTTGAAAGTACAACCGTCGGTGAATCGAAAAAACAAGTTGCGAGCTTTCAAAGAAAAAACTCTCTTTTAAAGCAAATTTTTAAGTTGACAGGACATTTAACATACAGGTCAAGTTATTCTCAAGAAAATAAAGTTTTAACGGTCCATATATTGAGGCTGATGGATATAGCATCTGAAAAACCGGTAAGCGAAGTGAACCCATTTGTACGAGCATATTTGTTACCTGGAAAAATGCACCAGCAAAATAGCAAATATCAAATAGGAAAGAAAAACCCTTTCATTGACGAGAAAATGGTTTTCCCGGATATTTTGAAAGAAGATATGAATAAATACAAGCTGAAACTAAAAGTATACAACCACTCGCGTTTATTGCGCAGCGAGTTATTAGGCAAAGTTGAAATCGCATTAAGTTCAATGGATTTGAACGCGTCAGAGACATTTGCAGTTGACCTTTTTGTAAAAGTGCAAAAAGTAAGAGAATCTTTAAAAGTTTTCTTTTTTTTATTCTTTTGTTTCCAAAACATGTTATTTTATTGAGAAAATACAGTTTGCATAAATTATTTATAATGCTCATTTTTAAGAAGGGTTCGAGACCGTTGCTAATGGTTTCGTTGAATAATCAGGCAACATCCAGTAAACTTGAAGTAATTATTCATAAAGCTAAAAACCTTCCAAAGTCTACAAATCGTAAGTAAAAATGGTTGACGTTTTAAAAGCGAAAAGGTTTTATTCGGATTTTTGTCTGAAAGTCAGGTTCTTTCTTTTAATTTTTAAAAAAATAGTTGCGGTTTGTTTTGCACTTTATCTTTTTAAAATAGTTTTATGATTGTTTTCTTTTTTTTTTAAAAAAAAGTAATTTTATGATTGTTTTAGATATCTATGCGATAGTCTCTTTAATAAAGTACAATTATTTTGAAATGAAAGATACTGCTTTAAGACTCTGCAGCAACCATGTGGACTTTAACGAGTTTTTAGAATTTGATTTTTATACTTGTATCGACTCACCACTTCAATCTTATTCTTTGGTGATTTCTTTAGTAAATAGTAAAGCTGTTGGAGGAGATCAGATTATTGGGCACGTTATATTTAGCGAATGTTTCCCGAATTCTGCAACAGCATCTCATTGGAAAAACATTGAAAATACTCCTCATAAGAGGATTACTGAATGGCACTCGTTAATAGATCCTGAGATAACATAGAAACTATTTTTGCTCCTCAAAGTATTTAAATATGTTTCATGATGTCCGTCGTAAATAACAAATGCTACCTAATAAATAGGTTATTCTACTTCCTTAGTATTCAGTGGTAAGCATACTCTTACATCCCAAAAAATAATCTAATACCGTCGACGTTGATTTAACGTATCAACATCATCGGTAAAAAATTGAGATATGACAGTCGTGAATTTTACAAATGTCCTACAGACACTAATGCGTTTACTTTGTTTTTTATTTATTTTTAAAACATATATATATATATATATGTTTTATTTTATTACCTAACCTTTATTTACTGAAACCTAACTTTCAATTGTTTAACAATTGTTTAAGTTTAGTCAGCAATAATTGTTATTAAAATAAAGTTTTTTTAAAGTGAATAAAGTCTGCGAATGAACTATTTACAGCCACAACTCATTTTTATATAATTTACCACCGCATCATTCGTTGATACCTTTTATGGTCAAAATCTTTTATGGCTTGGTAGTTATTAGCACCTTAAAATATTATTATTGATAAACACCTTATATTCATTAACTCCTCAAAGTATTATTAAACTATCCGTTTAATCCAGAATAAACAAACAATGAAAGAAAGCTATTTATTTTGCATTAATAATGAAACACTACAATATTAAGTTGATATATACACTGAAACAGATTTAACAACTGGTGAAAGCGAAACTTGTGTATGGGCACCTGGCGTTTGGTACTTATTGTTAGGCAGGTTCAGTTGAAATTATAAAAGTACTATCTTTTATCGTTTACCTTGATATTCATACGAATAAATTGAGTTCCTTTTAATATTAGTTTTGTTATTTTAATAAAATATGTATATTTTGCATAATCTTTAAATTATTATTAAAAAGTTTTTGTCACCTCATTTATAATTATAAATTGATAACATTTTAATAAAAATGAAAAACCTAAAAAGGTTCATCAATTAATAAAGATAACACAATTTGTAAATAACTTACTTTTAAATCAGGTGAGACATACCAAATAACGAAAGTGATAAAACCAAAAATATAAAATTAATCACATTAGTTAAACAGAAATTGATAATATTATTATAAGCATAAACCACAACTAGAAAATCGAAATGGCGTCAAATATGTTTAATTCAATAGAACATTTTCATATAAAATGTGATTATTGGAATGAGTACGTCGAAAGAATAGAACAATATATTTTTATCAATATTTGATTGCAACTGATATTGAACACCAAGTAGTTGCTTTATTTCTAACCATTAATGGCCAATTTGATTGCTCCTATTTGATTGCTCCTATTTGATTGCTCCTATTTGATTGCTCCTATTTGACAATATGTGCTCAAATCTATTATAGACAATAAAATATTTTTTCCCTTAGACATTTACAGCAACTGCAGGCTAATTTTGATTGTTTTAAGTAGCTTGATACTCAGCAAATTTTGAAAAAAGCTGACATCTGATTTGAAAAATATTCCTTCAGCATATAGATTGAACCCAGTTTGCTTATATCAAATATGAAAGACAGGTTAACATTCTGAGAAATTTGTTTTAAAGGACAGTTATGAACTTCTTTAAAGGCAATAAAAAAGTTGTTTCAAAGGATGATTATTCATGAAAAATATTTCTTCAAACAATTGTAAAATTGTTTTGGTTTCATGACGTTCATTCCGTTTAATTGAGTAATGATCAATATATGTTGAATATATTTGTCTTATTGGGAAACACCAGTCACGTCGCATTTTTTAAATTTTTGAGTTGTTACCGTTTTTCAACAAGCGTGTATTATTTCTTTTTTTTAAAAAAAAAATCATTCCAGCGCTTATAAAAAAGAGCCAAATGAAACAGAACGCTATTAAGTAACGAGTAATGTTTTGGGTTTAGTTTGGAACAAAGAGCGTTGTCCGTGTCTTTGATCGTTTTCATAACCACGTGGCTACTAAAACTCAGAAGGGTTCGTTGAATCGAGCTACTCATTTCAAGCTAATAAAAAAAATTATTGTTTTGAGATCATTAAAACTAATTATTATTTTGAGTGAATAAAACTTTAAATGTCAAAATAAACGTTTACTTGTTAATCACAGTTTTTTAGTTATCTTGCTTTACTACTAAAACAAGAATACAAGATTCTAATTCAGAAATCTCAGATAACGATTTAAGAATATTTTTTTTCAATAATATTTGCATTTATAAGGTTTATTTTTATCTTCTGTGCACAGATTGCTAACTTAAGTCTGAAATGCTTACAACTTAGCTAACAACTAAACTTTGATTGAAGCTATTTTTGATGGTGTGTAATAGATTTGAGATTTTTGCCTGCTTGTTTTCATTTATTAACTATTATTATTTAGCTCTTTCCATGAAAAGAAAAAATCAATCTCAAACTGTTACGCCTAAATGCCGATTTGATAGGTGAAAACAAAGTCAAACTATATGAAGATAAAGAAACAAATATCTTACATTTACTGTTTCGGACAGTTTTAAAGTATATGTTATATAACATAAGTTTGTTGTGTAACTCAGTTGTCAAGAAAAAATGTGTAGACATAAAGATTAACCTTCTTTAAAAGGATGAGTATCGCAATTAAATATTAAACATATCATAGTAAGGCGGTTTTCTTAAAAAAGGCATCACAGCTTCAATGCTTCTGTTTTTCTTTTCTTAATAGAACTGAAATCTTACTTTACTGAAGAAGGTTTAGCAAAGACGGTGATAAATGATGGACTAAACCGGGTACGGTGACAACCTTAAGCTGTTTTAAATTCATGCATACATTATTGCTGATCAGGGGTGATTAGCTACCTGTTATTTGTAAAAAAAACTGAAGATCAAAAACAAAAAAAAAAGAAACAAAGACGGCTAACTCATCTAATCAACTCAATATTAAGTTTTTTTAATATTGAATTTGTTTTAAACTCTTGGTGATGATTTTCAACATTTTACGTCAAAGTCGGAAGCAATATTCAAAAGATGAATATCACTCAATCTTCACGAACGTGTCAGACAGTTTGCAATAGACGTATAAACGTTTTCCTATACATTATGTCAATTGCTCTTAACAACCTAAATAGGAATAAAGTCTCTACATTTCATTTATCTACATTCCAACAAAGCAAAATCCATCCAAATCCTGATACGCATGGTTTTAAGAAACACAACGGTTAAGAATGCTGTTGAAAATGGCCCGATGATATTTATTGAACTGTTTTTCTATTCTAAAATCTGAGGCTCGGTGTTTAACATTTGTAAAGGGTTACAAAAGCTTATTGAAAAGATGTTGACGTTTTTTTGAATTCGATCATGTGGGGCTTTAATTTTAGTGTTTACGTTAGGAGAGACGCAACAGACGAATTTTCATATTTACTTAGTAAACACAACTTCTAACCTCTTCATAAAGAATTAAAAAGTTGTGCAAAGAATGGAAAGAGGAGCCATTAGCTCAGAAAGAATAAGAAGTCTTTTTTTTTAATACTGTGAAACATACAAAATAAAACTAAAATTATATATATTTTTTATATTTTATATATTTTTCTATACTCAATATACTCTTACATAGTTATCTATCGATAGAGCTCAAACAAATATTCCATCAGCTTTATCGTTAGAGATGCAAGAAGAAATCGATCAGCCCTATTGATAGCTCTATTAAAGAGTATATACTTAACTCTAATAGTTATCGATAGAGCTGATAGAATAATTAAACAACTTTTTTTGACTGATCGATTTAGAGTTTAACGGTTCTTTTGGAGTGCATTCGAAATTTAAGATAAATAAAAACCATTTTAAAACACTTTATTTTTCTAAAATATAACTAAGCTTCATACAAGTAAGGTTTTCTTGTAGTTTAGGGAGCAAAAATAAGTAAGCCGGCGTTTTTTAAAACAACAGAAACTCCAGTCAAAATTATTTATTTCATATCATGAGTTGATGAGAATAATAATATTTACAAAGATTTTCGTTGTTTCTTGAAGATTTTACAAAAAAATCAATAAATAAGGTTGAATGAAAAAAGTTCAGGGTAGTTTTAAAGGATTCCCAGGACCAAATTGTTCCAAGCATTGCAATCAGTTGTTTACCCAAAAGTCCTTTTTTATTAAATTCATTTTTTAAAACTATTTTTGATTGGTAATAGTTGATATTTAAAATACACATTTTTGTTTATTTTTTTTTTTTGAATTGATTTTTTTTACAAAGGTATCGACTTTCTTTCTTGAGTGTTTAATCGTTTAAACATAGCAACTTAATCGTTGAGGTAAACATTGACATTTCTCTTTCTAAAGGTGGCTTGAGATACTGATACCATAGTTTTCATGAAGAAACAATGAGGGTTTTTAGGCTGTCGTTAATGTTCGTTTTGGTTATTGAAACACAATCTTCAGTATGTACTGAAAAGGATTGCATTGTAGGAACGTGGCAATCATGGGGAGTTTGTACTAAAACGTGCGGGGGAGGATCTTATCAAAGAAAAAGAAATGTTTCACAAAAAACGTGCACTGGAGTATGTCCCCAGCCATCGATAGAAACCAAAAGCTGCAATACCAAGTAAGATTTTTTTTTAAAAATTTGATAGAAATTTTATTTATTAAATAGCATAGAAACTGATACTGCTCAATTAAAAACAACCTGCAATTTAAATCAGACTTTCTTCACTGGGGGTGCTTATCTAATACTGTTTACCCTTACAGAAAGAAGAATGTCTAAACATTTAGTGTTTAAAATGAGATATAAAAATCCGGAACTCTAACATGCCCATTTTAATAAAAGCATTTTTAAAAATGTTTTTAACTAAATTTAGTTAAAAACATTTTAAAAAAACATTCGAATTTTGCGTATAAAATGCACATTCACAAATGTAACATATTTTAAATACAACTTGCGTCAAAAGATTTGTCAAAAATTGTTCGACGTGCGTCAAAAGGTTTATGCAATCAGTTACAAAGTTTGCATTATACATGCTACTTAAAAAAAGTTTAAGACGTCTTACTACTTTCAATTTAAAAAAAATAATATTCAATTCATTAAGTTTACACGTAACTCGTCTCCTCAGAGTAAGAACGCACCATCTCGATTTCTTCCTTTGAGCAACAACATGAGGAGCGTCAGAAGGGAGACCAAACTTTTGACGAATACCGAGTTTATGAGTATCCAAAATATGTTGTACCATGTTAATTTTTTACAGTGTATCTGTGTTTGCAATATATTTAGTTAAATTTTTGCTGTAGATTAAAATACAATTTGAATTTTCTGCTATGACAATTCTTTAATTCATCATCGTAAGGTATCTACAATCACAACGAATTTTGGGCAGAAATGTCAAATACAGTCTCTCAATAACCAAAAAAAGTCTTTCAATAACCACAAGTTCTCTATCCAATTTAAAGAGAATACCTAAAATAAAATTAAAGTTTTCAATTAACTTAGCTTTCTTAAGTTTTGTAAATTCTCTAATAAAGTGTATTAATTGCGACTGCCCCGAGAAATCAGATTAAGGTTGTTCGATCGAAATTCATTGCAGAGATCAATCTTTTTTTGATCCCCATATCTGATTTTAGTGCACTTATCTGAACTTATCTAAAAAACAAAAGTATGGCTCACCAATATCCTCTACTCTAGCATCATCATCCCATTCCCAACATCCCAAGTTCCACTTAAATAAGCAAAAAAGAAGAGCTTAAAAAATTCTTTTTTTTTCGAGATAATGAGAAGGATAAGAATATACTTAAAGGGTATTTTTCAGTTCATTCTTACATATTTATAAAAGAAATTTTAACTTTATTATTTGTGATTATTAAAAAACACTTTTGAAGAGAATACAATGTCAAAATGTCAAGTACATTAGGAAGATGAAGAAGATGAAATAATATTAATGCTAAAAGGTTTTGTTCTGTATTCCTTTTTCTTATTGTTTGTTACCATTTTAATTAAATCTTTACCTGTTATGAGTATGTTTCATTTTTCTACTGAGTTTTATCAAATATTTTAAGTAAGTTTACGTTTTAAATTCAGTTAATGGAGATTATCAACTTTTTCATAATTTTGTAGAGCTGTTCAATTTGCTACCCTTTCAATTCCAAAGAATTTTGGAGTATTTAAAATATATATACATTTTAAAAGTAAATTTTTTATGTTGGGCTGTACTTTATTAAGAATAATATTAATAGGACTCATAAGTTACTTCCTGGATTTTAAAATATTTATAGAAAATTTAAATAACTTATGACTTGCTTCAGTAGCTTTATTCTTACTAATACAAATTAATTACCACCTCTCAGCTAGAGAAAATTAAGTTATTGACCTAATCATAGAAATTTTTTTAGCATCGTGAACAACAGTGAATTTTATATTAGCACAATAAAACCATACCCAGAACCTTTGTTTTCTCTAATCTATCATTAGAGAACATACATGTTCAACATATGTATATATGTAAGTATATATAAATTAAAGCTATTCAACATGTCTGTATGGTTTAAAACAATCCAGTTGTTTTAAGAAATTATTAACCTTGTTTTGTTAAGTGACCATAGTTTTATCCAACAATCATGGTTTTGAGTGAGAAAAAGCATGACAACACTCACAATCTGCTACAGTTGTCTATTTCTCCTTAATTCCTTTGCCTATGTTCCTAATGATAATGATGGACAGTGCCAGATTAACTATGGTGCAACTAGATAATTTGTGTAAGTCTTACTTTTTTTAGCCCCATTTTGTAGGCTTACTATTTGTTTTTACTATCTATTATTATATTTTGTTAAGTAAATTACTTAATATAATGGTATAAACTGTAAAACTTGTAGCTGATAAACTCCGTTTTATTATTCTTCCCCGATCTTGACAGATACTTTAAATGGACTAAATCACCTTCTTTAATAACCTATTATCTATTAGACATGCACAATCATAAAAAAAATTTTACTCGCTCATTTTGCGTTGATGTAGGTCTAACATATAATAAAGGCTACCACTTATACTAATTCTATTCTTTATGCATATGAAAAGGAAATTGGAGTTTTGACAGCATTAGCTGAAATTAAAAACGTGGGAATCTTAATAAAGTGTGAGGCGGGAAGGAAAAATTCTAAACATTAAAAGATTTTAGACAAGTTAAGAACTGAAGAGCACTTGATGCTACAAAACGTTTCTAATATTTATCAAAGTGTATTTCTGCTAACCTAAGTTATCAAATTTCTTGTTCAAAACTTGTTTTCGGACACTTGTACTGTAAATTAAAAGTTTATAAGGCATATTAATTTCAGGTTACAGATCCTCATAAAAGTTTTAAAGTAAATTTATTTCTTTAATCTTGACTTATAGAGATTCTATGACGCGAAATACCAAACTTACACTGGACACCTGGGAGAGAGGTTATTTCATGATTTAAAATGAACATGGTTTTCACTTACACTGTGTCTGGTTTCTTCTCCTTTAATAAGTAATATTTACCTCCATCATCACAAACACACTTAATCGAAAAGTTCTTTAGATTTGAATTACAAATGCTGCGATCAATTTTTAGTTCACAAAACACCGCCGTAAAGGTTTTTCAAGTGTAAAAACTTAAAAATACATTTTATTTAAGCGTCAACATTTATTTACGTATTTTAACGAGAAAAGAAGTTAGGATTATACGTTGCAGCAGAATAAAGTCGAGTTTAGGTTTGTACTTGACAAAAGATGTTTAACTTTTACCCATTAATATAATATTTGGTTGGAAAAAAACTCCTATCGCATTTTCATGAAATAGTTTAATTCATTACAACCCTCTTAATAAACACAATTAATCTACAATATAGTCGCCATTATTATCAAAAACAAAATCTCCATTCATTAGGCAATGAATGGAGAGTTGTTGATAATAATAATAATTTAGCTTGTTATAAAGTTGAATTTAAAATTCCTTTTAATGTATAAGTTAATAGCAGAGTTGTTAGAAATTATTGATAACGTTTTCAAATTTTTATTTGCATAACTCTTTATAACACTAATTTATGAAAGGAGATATATTTTTAAAAATGTCGGCTTCGAGCTGGCAAACATTGTTGAAGCTCTTCTTTGACGTGTGAAATTGCAGGGCACGGAAAAGGTGATAGTTGCTTGGAGCGATTTCTAGAGAAATGGCGGGTGGGACAAGATCTCCTATTCCATCTCTAAAAGCCTCAAATATCCCAGTGGGCATACATCGTCCGCACGACGTCCGTATGACGTCCATAAGTCCGTAAGATGTCCGTAAGACGTCCGTAAAAAATCGTGCAGAAGATACATGCCCACTGGGATAGTCGATTTAACCATACGCGGTCGAGCATTTTCATGCAGAAAATGAATCTTTTAGTGCTGTGGCTGGGTTTGAGTGACTTGCTGACTGAGTCTTTCCAGTAGTTGACATATTGAGATTAAAAAGCTCGAAATGTACAATGCCATGTACATCCTACTGCACTGACAACATGACCTTTTTTTTGTGAGGATCTGTTTTGAGTTCTGATTCTGCCCGTTATTCTTTTTTAAGATTTCTCATTGTCAGTGATTAAGTGATCTAACCGGTCAAAGCGTCGCTTTTTGGAGAGCAAGAATGTGCAGATTTTCAAGCGCATGTTCTTTTCATGTTGTGTCAGACTGTTAAGAACCCAAATTCCCAACAATAAAACCTTTCCTGAATGAAGATATTGCAGCACTGATGTGTGAGAACAGCGAAGTGTGGAGGCTATACAGCGGCTACTTAGTCTTGGATCCTCCTCCACCAGTAGGAGCTGCGTATCGCTTCAGAATCAACTCCCTGAGACTCATTTGCAACGGTGAAAAGTGCGGAAGAACTTTCTAATCCAATATTTCCAAAAAAGAAAAAAAAAATTGACGAGCTCTATAAACATAAAAAACTAGACAGACGCATTGTAAAACTCACGACCAAATATTTTCTTACTGGAATCGTATTGCGTAATTTAGTAGAATAGGTAACAATATTTAAAAAATACTTATAAAAGCTAATTTTAGAAATTCTCCACTGACAAAATTTCCATTGATAAACATTCCATTGATAAGCATTCCATTGATAAGCATTCCATTGATAACATTCTATTGAAAAGCATTCCATTGATAAACATTCCATTGATAAATATTCTTTTGATAAACATTCCATTAAGAACTTTGATAACGTCACTCTGGTTTTAACCGAATAGCTTATTGTTTAATTCGATTAACTGGTAGTGTTGATAAAAAAACGGCTGCAACTTTAAAGTTGCAATTCTTATCGAAAAAAGTCCAAACGTTGTGACTTGCGGATTGATCAAGAGAAACTGCATATCGCTAGTTTAATGTAGCAAACTAGAAAAGTGTACCAGAATCGAGTAGTAAAAACAAACTATTGAATTTCAAACTGAAGCGTAAAACTTAGTTAATAAGTCACAGTTTGAAAATATGGGGACCTGGTATTTACTAAAACCCTTTAAAAAACCTGTGGAGTGGGTGGGTGGGGGTGGGGTGATAATACATGCTGATAGGAGTTGATTGCAAGTAATTTTGAACTTCTACGTCAACGTCGGCGAGACTTTTTTAAGTAATAAGCTTTTCACTTATTTCACTATTTTGACCACTGAAAGGTATTGTTTTTTTTTTTTTGCTTTTTGATAGGCTAAAACAAATTTTTTTGTTTCTCTGCCGCACTTGTTTAGAGTTGTTTACCAAACTAACGCTTGTACAAATTTTGAGTATGTTAGTATTTGTGTTGAATGAGGATGGCTTGCAAAAAGTTATGTTAATTTGAGCCAACCTCTACCCCTAACTGACCCCTTACTAGAAGTCTCCTAAATATTTTTGGGTTATATTAAACTAGATAAAAGTTCATCGACAGGTTTCAAATTTCATCAAAAAATATTTTCTCGTTTAAAAGTTACTACTATTTTAAGTTATTTAAAAATATAGAAAGAAATGGGGTGGGGTGGGGTGGGAGAACATTAGGCTTTACATAATCATAAACATACAGAAAAGCATGACACACTTAAAATTTGAGCATGCCCCATGCCTCTTCGCAATCTATCTTGAATAACAGAATTCCTATATTACGTGTTTCTCCTCAGATCCCCAATTAAAAAACTTAAAACTACCTAAAAATAATTCACCAAGTTATTTTAGATATTATTTATTTGTTGCTTTTGTTGCCATGAACGAAGAAATAGGGATAATTTCTTAGAATGAATAAACCTTTAATGCTTACATATATAAAGTAATATATGTTATACACATCATAGGCGTAGAGTTTTAGTTTTCCCGGGTGGGGCATAAACTATTTTGTACTATTTTGTAGAAGTCTATAATAAGAAATTAAAAGTTTTTTCAATGGGCATAAAAATGTAATTTATTTTCTCAAGCAAAATGTGTTCATGCGTATGGAGGCATGCATTATAAACTCATCGATCAAATGATCAAGATCAAGAGTGTAGGCAATATCGCGATGGCAATTTAAAATAGCGAGATGATTCAATCGCTTCTGAGACATTGTAGAACGCAAATAATTCTTTAGCCTATGAAGACAAGAAAAAGAGCGCTCACACGTACATGAGGTGACAGGCATACATAGTAAAATTTTTACCATTTTCATAAACTTGGGAATCAGTGAAATTAGTTGAGAAAAGACACCGTCATAGTCTACAACCTCTTTCAAAACTGATTAAAATTAATTATTTGAATATTCTTGAACTTTGCATGATCCATAAATATGTCGCGATGGAGTTGTAGCCTTCTATAATCTTCAAAGTCATCTTTGTAAAAAGCCTCAACGAATCCAACTTCTAAGCACTGAACAATGAGAAATTTTTCTACATTTGCTAAATGCTCAGTATTCTCAGTCGGTTTGAAACGGGTCGCAAGTCCTGCTATAACACAATCCAGAGATGCATAGAAAAGCTGGCGGTAGTGCTCCTCTGGAGTCGTAGCAAAGTATGGAACTCCACTTCCAGTAAAATTTGATGTAATTTTACGTGGCATCTCTGGTTTGTCAAGTAAACTACATTCTGCTGCTACAACAGCTGCATCCCATTAGACTATGAAGCGAGTATCACCCCGTGTTGATGGTATTTTTTGCTTTGCAAAAATTAAGCTGCATGCCTAAAATAATTTTCAATAAGCTTTTAACATTATAATTTGCTTAAAATAATATATTTAAAAAGACACTATGAAATAAAACAATGTTTACCTTGGAGTGCTGTATTAGCATCCTCGATTAACGTGAAGATCATGCGCAAAATTTCCAATTTGAAAAATGTGTCAAACTTACAAAAAGATTCTAGATAACCCGCTGCTGCTGACTTCTTTTTGGCTGTTTTATCAGAATGATTTTCAAAATCCTCTAACCAGTTAATAATGGCGGAATAGTTACTCTTAATAGATATAATGGACAGTTTTCTAAGGATCCATCGAGTGTGGCAAAATGGCAGCAGTGATGTTCCGCTTTCTACATCCTCTACAATTCGAAATTTGTTGAAACATGCCAATCGTTTTGGAGATCCACGGGTAAATACGATGAATTATTGCACTAAATTCATAATATTTCTGATCTCTGTTTGATTTTCAAAAGAATCTTGTGCTACCAAGTTGAGATTATGAGCGCGGTAGTGCACGTAAAAAGCCCACCCTTCTTTCCCACTCATTAAAGTCTGCAATCCATAGATACTTCCAGACATCTTAGACGATCCGTCAAAACATTGGCCCCGAAAATTTTGAATCAACAGGCTAAATCGACACAAAACTTCCATTAAACAGTTCTTGATGTTTTCGGTTTGCTAAAATCCCATTAAAAGCTCCTCAATTTTAAATTTTTCATTAACACTGCAGATCGAAACTTGTTCTTTCGTGGACATATCCGCTGTTTCATCGGATCAAACTATAGAATTGTGATTCCCTTATACTTTTGCATAGCTCACGAAGCGTTGCATGAGCAAAGTCTTGTAGAATTTCGTTTTCAATATCAGGCGAGAGCCACTTTTGCTTTTCAGGACGGTTCAACCATTTCTTCAGTTCCAGAGAATCGTCTGCTCGTAGTTTGAGTAGCATGCGAAAGTTTCAATTATTTTCAAATTTTCCACGAATAAAAAGGCCTTACGTTCCCTA
The DNA here is from genome assembly GCF_058129835.1 of Hydra viridissima. Lineage (NCBI taxonomy): Eukaryota > Metazoa > Cnidaria > Hydrozoa > Anthoathecata > Hydridae > Hydra > Hydra viridissima. The sequence continues at coordinate 16,422,091 of NW_028324305.1, forward strand.
ATACATTTAGAAGGAACATTTATTTATCAAGTAAATAAATTTAATGATTAATAGTTTATCTAAATTTTTCTTAAACGAAATTGAGGAATTACCAAATAAAGAAGTGTTGTAAATATTTTTGATAAAGCCGTACGATTATCCATCATTTCTTTATTTTGGTGATGATTAAGCTGTTGGATAAATGTCGATTCCAGTGTTGCTGAGGCGATCATACTAACAGACGCCCAATGGAGTTCAGATCGCTCGTGAGAACCAAAAATTTGTGACGCTTTCTTCCTATTAGGAAATCCGTTTAAAATAAAAGCTTCGTACAAATCCTTTTCTCTTGAACTACGAGATAAAGGCATTTTCATTTGGGTAGCTTTGATGCAGGTAGAACAAAAAACTTTTTCTTTCAAGCGGTCATGTAAAACCAATTTATGTTTTTCATTCCAGCTTTGTTTGAGTTTTCTTCCCTTTTTTGATGGAAAAGATGACTGTCTTGAACAAAAAGGTCTAGGCTCCTCTGTAAAAGACGGCGACTCAACAACAGCGGTTGAATCAGTTGCATCATCTAACTGAACAAATGATAAACTTTCATGAGTATTATCTTGGAAGTTATTAGCATTTTGAAATTCAGAAAACAATGCAACTGCTTCAATTTGATATTCTTTTTTTGAAAAGTATTCAATAAATTTCTTTATTCTACATTATCGTACAACTTATTACTTAAAAGTCAATATACCATTGAACAACTTAAAAATTTCTTCAAAAACTTACGTTTTTTTAATTCAAATGATTTTTAATTCAAAACTTTTAAATATTTAATACAAATAATACTGCCAAATTTATCAAAAAAAAAAAAATACTAAACGAAAGTTTAACTTACACAACTCTTTAGTTTATGTAGTTCCGTTATTTTGCTTTTTATTACGTTTTTACCGATCTCAAATGAGTCTCATCAGAAGCGTGGAATTACTGAAATTCGAAAAATAATATAAACTTTTGAAAATCACCATAGGTATTTGCGGAAATATTACAATCGTTTTTAAATTGTTATATTTGTTAATGTTTAAGTATATTATGGTTTTTATTTTTTAAATATTTTTTAAAGCTTGGTGAATTTCCCCGGGTGGGGAAAAACCCCAGCGACAAGTTTCCGGATGAGGCTCTAGCCCCCGATCCCCAGCGCGTTCTACGCCTATGATACACATATAACATATACAGTGGTTTTCATAAATTTAGACGCACTCATATTTAAGAATTTAAATTTTTAGTTTTTTAGCGATAAAACAATAATGAAAAAAGATTTCGGTTTAGTTTTTTTTTCTATTTATAAGATAAATACATACAGAATACAAAATTTTAAAAAAATTTACAAAAAAAATACAAATACTAAATAGTAATTAGGTACAACTACATGGTATTAAAAAAGTGAGACAAAAAAAAAATGTTCATAAATTTAGACGCACGATACATTAGGAGGCGTAATTTATGAACCTATCAATATTTTGTGTATCTGCCTTTTGCTTTAATACAACTAAGAACTCTTCTAGGCATAGACTCAAAAAGATTTTTGCACATCGCTTCGGGAACCCTATACCAGGTCTCCTTAAGGATGTTCTTCAGCTGGCCAAGTGTGGAAATTTGAGTTCAAATCAATTGGGTTCAAATTGGGTTCAAATCAGGTGAGTATGGAGGCTACGGTATTGTCTTGATATTATTATCTTTGAACCACTCCTTTGTATAGTATGCAGTATGTGTAGTAGCGCCATCTTGTTGAAGTTTCCATGGTTTATCATTGAGCATAAGCAGGTCAATTGATGGAATTAGGTTGTTTTCCAGTACTATTACGTATATTCTGGAGTTGATTCTCCCGGTGTATGTTTGGCACATACCAACACCTTTGTAATTAAAGCATGACCAGATTCCTATCAAGCCTTCTCCACTTTGTACAGTCGGTCTAATGTATCTGGCGTAATACTTTTTGTGAGCCATTCTTTTGACTGTTATGATAGATTTGCAATTGATAAGCTCAAAGTTACTCTCATCACTCCATATAATGTTTTTCCATTGTTCTATTGTCCAATACCTTCTTCTTTCACGACACGATTTTAGTCTCCTTTGTTTGTCATATGGACGCTAGAGCGGTTTCTTCAAAGCAGAGTAGACTCTAATCTTGTATTTAATAAGTATTCGGCGGACTGTGCTTTTAGAAATAGATGTATTTCGCGTTGTATTGAGTTCTGTGTTCAATTATTTGTAACTAATTCTTGGATTAGCTCTGACAACTCTTAAAAGGGCACTATCGTCCTTTCTGGTGGTTGACAAGGGTCTACCTAGCCTCGTTTTCTCGCTGGCACCACCAGTGTGAAGAAAGTTTTGCTTCGTTGTCCAAACGCATTTCTCAGAATTTCCTATTAACCTAGCAATTTCTCTATTACTTTTGGTTCCTTCTTTGATGTGAGCAATTATTTGCCACCTTTCAGCTTGAGTGATACGTCTTTTGCCCATTTTTCGCATCTTTTTAGTGCAAAACTAACTTAACTCTTGTTTCTTTATCAAATTATGATTAACTATTTCCAGGTAAGTTATATCTATATAAGGTTTTTTGACAAAATCAATTAATTTACGCCTATTAATGAGAAATATGGGAAAAAAACTACTAATTAACTATTAACTAACAAGATATAAGACTTTTTTGATTGTGCGTCTAAATTTATGAATAAAATAAAATCAAGCTTATCTATTAACTTTTTTGTGTTAATTGGTATAGAATGAGTAATAAACATCCTGTAAAAAAAATTAAGGTACTCTTTAATAGAGTTTCACTTCCTCTACTAATTTATATATGAAACTTAGCAGTAGCACTTTTATTTTATTTTTACTCTAAGCATTTTCTTACATATATGTAAAAAAAATGAGTGCGTCTAAATTTATGAAAACCACTGTATTACTTTATATAATACTATGTAATGTAACTTTTATAAAATATACTACGGATCATAACATATTACTCTGAGTTTATTAAAAAGCTATTGATCACATCAGCATTAACTGTCTTGTGATTTATTGCTTCAAAATTGAAATTACTAAAAATTATTAAAAAGTTTTTCTCCGGGAGCTTGTCAGCTTGTTAAAATTCTTTACTTAAACCAGGCCCTAATCAATTTGTTTTAGAATAGATAAGCCACAGTTTCTACAGTTTCAACTGTAAAATTGGCCATGATAAGCAAGATAAAGAGAAAATTTCTTTACTTACTAGTTGCTTAATGGGAAACCAACAATGGATATTTTTTCTTTTTAACTACACATAATGAAGTGGAAATTATAAAAGCTATTAATGTCATGAATAATTCTTCTAAAAGAAGTTATTAAACTGGCAAATGAGTTAGTTAGGTCAATGCAAAGTGTCAAATATTTTTAAAATATTATTCAAGTTTTAGGAAATCACCAAAAAACTCAGACTTAAAAGTAAAATCAACGTAACTAAAGAAGCTAAGTTGACATTTTGCAGTTTGATTTGAAACAAGCCGAACTTATTCTAAGTTTGTTTGACTCATCAGTTATTTTCAAAAAATTATGATATTCTATGACTTAACAAGGAAAGGGAGTGAAAGGAACTGAAACTTTTACTTTACATTTGAAATTATTTTTTTCTATTTAATATTTTGATTTGAAAATTAGCGAATTCCTTCATATTGACATTTTAAAATCTTAAACCACCCCTTTAAGGAAATTTCAAGTTATGTCCCCAGTGACATTGATTAGTTATTCTAACATGGCTTTTAACTATAAGTTTTAATGATGCTGAGGGACTCTTAAATGTCTAACCCATTTATTATTGCATCAAATCAAATAGATACATAGTAGTAACCCTGACAGCTCAAAGATAAGTATTTTTAACCTAAACTGATGTACATAACATAAATTAGTTATAATTTAAATTTTTTTAGCTGTTGCCCTGTGAACTGTGAATACGATACCTGGTCAAACTGGGGGAACTGCTTTGGTATAATTCCTTTGTTAATTTATATCATCATGTGTAATGGTTTGTAAGATTTTTTAAACTCTATTACAGTACCATTTAGCAGATTTTGCTAATTTTGACTTATCTTTATTAGTAGTTACATAAGTTACCTTAGAACAATATTTCATTGATTTTTTTTTTTCAAAAAGCACTTTAAAAAGGATTTTTAATTTACCAGTTACAAATTCTTTAGAAGTAGAATTATAAAAACAGCATTTATAAATAACTCATTAATGATGGAGATTCAATTCTAAATGTGTTATTTTAAAATGAGTGTTGATAGATGCTTTGTCTTTCACTTAAAAGTCTTAACTACTATGGTAACTTATAATACACTTTTAAAAATTACTTTTAATTTTTAGGAGATTGTAATCCTAAGAAAGGAAGTCAAACCAGGTCTCGAAAAGTGAAAGTAAAAGGGAGTTGTTCAGAACGCTGTGATAAAACTTCTGAAACCCAGTCATGTACTGTTACACCTGTTTCATGCAAGGTAATTTGTATTCAGATATCACTTACATTAATAAAAGTATGAATGAATTTATCTTTGAATTAAAATATATATACTGGAACCTTTTTAAAGTTTTTAAAAAAATATATTTTAAAATAAAAATTAAAAAAAATATGAAAAAATTGTAAATATTTTCTTTTTGTTTCGTTTTTTATATTTTTGCCTATTTTGTAATTCTAGTATGGGGAATGGGGGAACTGGTCAGCTTGCTCAAACGAATGTGGACCTGGTAGGAGTAAAAAAAAATTTGTTTTTAATGCTGCAATTTAATACTCATTTTTCACGATTTTGAGTATTTCGCATTATTTCTACTTCAATTAAATCAGATAATCCTGGTAATGGCCATTATATGTTCCCAATTTTTCAAATAAATAAGAATTGAGAAAGGTATCATCATCAAAAATCATGAATAAGAAAATATATATCGATGATGTATATACTCCAAGATCACCTACAATCATAATTGATAAGAAAGAAAATTTGTTGCAGCTATAAGATGTTTTAAAACTACAAGCTTTTTTTCTTCATGATACAAGATAGCTGATGATTGAAAATTAAGTTTTTTATTTAGCTCCATATGACTAGTCTAGTAACAGATGCAGGAAATTTAAAATATTTATTATCAAGCTGTTATTTCACACCTGGTAACATTTTTCCAACTAGGGCTTAAAATGATAACACGGCGTATTCAAATTCAAAGCCAGTGTTCAAATAATCGATGTTTACAAAGTGAACTACAAATTACTGAGCAGTGTAATTCATACAAAAATATTGATTGCAGCTTAACTGAATGGTCTTCTTGGTCCTCCTGTTCAACAGGGTGTGGTGTTGGTTTCACGCAAAGATATAGATCAATTCTTCAACCACCAAAATGTAATGGTAATCCTTGTGGTGTCTTGTTTGAAAACAAAACATGTACCAGTTTTGCCAGCAGCAAAAAATGTTTAGTAAGCATTATTCTCTTAGAAACTGATATAATAAAGGATTACTATTTAATTAAAGGATAAAAATAGGAAGTTGTTCATAAGATTTAAAGTATGCCATTTGTATTGTAATATTTATTGTAAAGATGAAAATATTAATTGACTTCTTTTAGGTTGGAGAATGGAGCAGCTGGGGACAATGCCAATCAGATTGTTCATTTGGTGTCAAAAAAAGAATTAGATATATAGTTTCTCAACCTGTTTGTTTGGGCGAAAGGTGTCCCAAATTGGAGGTAATGTAAAAAGAAACTAGAATATCATATATAAACATAAACAATGCAAAAGTATTTTGCATTGTTGTACAATAGTTTAGTAGAATGTTCTGAAGTATTAATGGCTTTACTACACCGGAAATACTCCCTGCTAAACTATGTGTGATTAAGACATTAAAAAGTTTAACTTAGTGAATTGAGAGTTGAATTGCATTTAATATCTTATTGCCTCTATAATACTCTTTTTCAATCTTTATATTATAGAAAATTGGACACTTTATCTTTTTACCTGTGTATAAACTTTATCATTTTTCAAGTTTGTTTTATGTTTTAGGAAATAAGTTCATGTGGTGAACCTAATAAAGGGTGCAACCATTTATGCACTGCTGGAAAATGCTCTTGCTTCCCTGGTTTTGAAATTGAAAATAAAACAAAATGTATTCCAAAAGATTGTGGTCTACCTCTTTTAGATTCGTGCCAGGCCAAAGGTATATATGCATATATGTCAAAAGTATATATGTTCAGTAATATGAAAAACTCATAAATGTCCATAACTTGTGTCTAAAGCAATTTAACAAGAAATAAATTTTCATATGTTTCATATAAAAATATCCCTTTTTTTTTGAGTTACTTACATGTAAAACTTAATTTAAACTTTAAACTGATAAAATATGCTGATTGTGGCTCAGGAAATTAATAAGCTTATTGCAAAGTTTAGAATTAGAATTAATAGCTGAACAAAATACTTGCTAGATTATGTTTAAATATTAAATGCTTATGTAAAACATTGAACATAAAAGTTATTCATTATAAAAGTAATATATTATAACAATCATTCATTATTAAAAAAAAAATTTCTTTCACCAATACACATAGTGAGAAATTTTAAATTTTGCTATTTTAACTAAAGGCAATATTTTATCTTTTTCTCTGTAACTTTTTTTAGATCATTCATGTTGGAATCCATCAGTAATTTGTCCGAAGAATAACACATTTTACCCAGCATCCTGTACTTTGGAATGTCCTCTTGCCTTTGAACTGCATGGAGAGAAAACAATATATTGTCAGGAGTCCGGTAAATGGACACCCATTCAAAGTATTTGTAAAAGTGTAAATAAAGCACCATCTCAGGTAGTAAAAGTGTGCAATAGAATAAATTGTTTATTAATTGCAATATTATTTTTGAAATTCATTTGAAAATTTTAGCATTAAAGGATGGTTCGCAAAATTCAAGCAATTCTCAAGTCAAATTCTTGACTCTTGAGCTTAATTTGAGAAATTTTTTCAAGATCTGTTATAAGGATAAGATATAATATTATCTTATTCTTATAACAGATCTTGAAAAGAATTCTTACTGTAAATAGTTAGAATATTTTTTTCCAATTGATAAATTTTTGAATACAATCAAATTATACTAGCTTTCAAAATTTTTTTTGTTAAAAAATCACCAATGAAATAGGTTTTTGAATTATGATTATGATTCAATTAAATTAAATCATAAAAAATATCAATAAAACTAATAACAATCAAAAATTATTATTAATATTATTGATATTTTTTTTATTTATCTCATTTATCTAATTAACCTTTTTGAGTATGTAAAGGTTTATTTTAAAACTTTTATTTTGATATATGGATTCGTTGTTACTTAATTAGAAATACTTATTCTTACTTTAAAAATAATTTTTTAGTTGATACTATCAAATGATCACTTTGTAGAAAATCTTCCATCTAGTTCTGTTATCGGAAAATTCTATACAGTAGATGCAAACAAAAAGGATACTCACACCTACAAACTTGCAAATGATGGTTATGGCTATTTCACAGTTGTTAATGATCAGCTTATAACTTTAAAACCTTTTGATTTTGAAGATGAAAATAAAAGGTTTGAAACTAATTGCTTCTTTTGACTTCATAGTTATTATTAGTAATGTTTGCAGAAAATGTTTTGTTTTTTTAAAATATTTTTTGTTATCATCTATGTTCTGTCTTACTTTATATCTTATATCAGTAATTTTTTTTTATTCTCCTCTATTTAAAGATTTAAAATAAATATCAAAAGCACAGATTCAGGATATCCTCCACTGAGCATCGAAGAAACTTTTTATGTTTCATTAAGAGATGTAAATGAAAATCCCACTGATATCTTGGTAAGTTTGTTTGTTTTTCAGGTAATTTTTGATAATTTTTATGAGTAGAATTGTTTTTAATTTCATTTTTTTTTTTTTTTTGTTAAAAGTTTAAGAATTTTTGCAATTACTTTATGAAAAATTTATATCTGCAGTTATCCGGCAATAGCATAAAAGAAAATAGCAAAGAGGATGTTTTGGTTGGGACTCTGACTGCAGTTGATGTTGATGCAAACCAACTTTTTTTGTTTCGGTTGATTGATTCTTCTGATGGCTTATTTGTTATTGAAAATAATGAGATAAAGGTAATGACTTTAAACAGTCTAAATGTTTAAAATTAAAAAAGAAAAATAAACTCAAGTAAAAATGAAAGCTCAAGTAAAAGAATAACTTTTTTTTAGAATTCTGTTTCTAATGCTGTCTGTTTTTTGTTTAGACTTCTTTAAGAAATGCAAAATGTACTTCACCTTTGTATCCAGCAGATTTTTGCTTGTTAAATTTTGAATCTAAAAAGGTCCACAATGTAACTATTGAGGTTGTGGATAATGGTGTTCCATCTTTATCCTTTGTTAAAAGCTTTAGCATTTATTTACTTGATGTCAATGATCCTCCATACAATTTTCAACTTTCCAGCAACTCAGTCAAGGAGAATAGTGCCATAAATACTTTTATTGGCCAATTTTCTGCACAAGATGAAGAAAATCAAACGTTAAGTTTTGTACTGCTCGATGATGATAATTCAAGTTTCACTCTTAGTTCAGGAAAGCTGTACAAATCCAAATCATCTAATTATGAAACTACAAAAATGCATCGTGTGCTTGTTCAAGTTTCTGATGATGGCCATCCTGTCAAATCAGTAAGCGTTTTTTCAAAAATGCTTTGTGAAAATGTTCTTGTTACCATTTAAGATCTTTTGTGTAATTCAAAACGCTTTGCTATGATATAAAGATTGGCCAATATATGAGGATAATACTTTTCTATGCTAATTTTAGTTATTTATGTTAAGTTATTTTTAAAAACAAAATAGAGAGAAGAATTTTCAGGATTAATTTGTTTCAAAGCTTATACAAGTTTGGCTTTAACAAATAGTTTTCTATTACTTTTATTAGAATTTATTTTGTGAGGCATATTTTGCAGGGCTCAAATTAAGAGATCTTGAATATAAAAATTTCTATAGTCATGTATTTTCTTTCAAAATGCAATTTCTAAATATTTGGAAAAAAATAATGTTGTTTACTGTTTTTAATAATGTTTGTAAACCAATTGAAATCTTTTATACCTATATATATGAATATATATATATTTCGGAACTTTGGTTTGAGATGGTCCACATGGATTAAACTTAAAAATAGTAGAAAGTGTTGTATTAATTTTACATAAGATTGTTTCAAAGAATGTTTTTCAATATATATTATTTACCTATATATTATATATGTGTAATTAATGTTGAGACCCAGCTCAAAAACTTTTTATTATGCGTTTTTGTGCTTTGGTTTTGGATTTCTAGCATAATCAGCAAGTTATAAAGTTAAATATTTTTTGTTCAGCTTGCCAAATGGTTTATAATCAATGTTGAAGATGAAAACGAGCCTCCTATTGTTGTTATATTTTCACTGAATTTCCAAGTGACTCTTCATAACAAAACAGAAATTAGAGTTTTAGAAAACATGACTACAACTAACTACAACATTGGCAAGTTTGTTGTTTATGATGCAGACCATATTGAGGTTATTGAGGCTGAACTCCTTGATACTTTTAATGGGACATTCAGTTTGCCTAATGCAACTCACTTCTCCTGTGTGAACAGCACTGACTTTGGAGCTCAATCAAAGTGTGATATTGATATATATCTCAATAAAAATCTAGATTTTGAAGCAAGATCAAGTTATTCAGTTGATATAAAAATATTGGATCGTAACTATAGCATTCAGTATTCTTTCAAAGTTAGCGTTATGGATTGCAATGATGCTCCAACGAGCATTTTAATCAATGGTGTTAGAACAGCATCAATCTACGAAAACTCTTTAGGTGCAACGGTAGGTTTGTTAACAACTGTTGATCCAGATTCAGAGCAGCAGCACAGGTATGAACTGCAAGATAACTTTAACTACTTTGAAATCAATGATAATGTATTAAAGCTTAAGAAAAACATTTCAGCTGATTATGAAAATCAATCATATTTTATAATTACTATTAAATCATTTGATAATGGCATTCCATCACAATGGGTAGTAGACAAGATAATAGTGAACATTTTGGATAGCAATGATCCTCCAACAAACATAACTCTTTCTTCATTTAAAATCGATGAAAATGTAAAACCTGATACAAAGTTTGCTGAAATAATTATTTTTGACGAAGATACAAAAACACCTGATTCAACATCTCACCCGTGTTCTCTGTTGAACAGCACTTTTTTTAGAATACTGGACAACGTTCTTTATGTGTCGATGGCTGCAGATTTTGAGCAAGACAGTAGTATTCTTGTGATTTTACTCTGCCAAGATCAGTTTGTTAATGTGGAGTATACATTTGTGATAACTGTTAACGATATCAACGAAGCACCAACTGCAATTATGCTATCAACACAAGAGTATGCTGAAAACATTTCCCCTCCTCAGGTGATAGCTGCTCTTATAACTATTGATCCTGATAGTTCTTTGGATCGCAATCAGCAATCATTTACATATAAAGTTCTTACAAACCAAGATCAGATTACTGTTAAAGGATCCAATTTAATTGCACTGCAAGCCTTTAATTTTGAAGTATTGCCTTTCATCACTTTTAAAATACAAGTTTTTGACTCTGGAAATCTGACTCTAACTGAGATAAAGACAATCAAAATACTCGATCAAAATGATCCTCCTTCTGATATACTGGTAATATTTCTTACTTAAAATAGTTTTTAAAAACTTTCTTGATTTTAAAGTTGGTTTCTTTTTTTAAAAAAAAAGTTTCATTTTTTATTTTTCTACTTTAAATGTTTTTTGTGTGTTTGTGAAGATTTCAAACAATAGATTGGAAGAAAACACTTTAGATGGCACTGTGGGAATCTTGATAGCCTTAGATGAAGACAAAGGTCAAAAATATTTCTGTCATGAGATCAATAGCTTTCAAAGTTCCTTTTTTGTCAACTCAAATATATTGATGGTAATTACTCATCTATTCAGCTTTTTTTTCATTTACTTATAAAATTTAATAGAACTAAAGCAGTTTATTTAGCAAGATCTGTTAAAGGTTTTTTATGCTGTTTTGAGTTTCTTAAGTGTTTTAATTTGTTTGAAACACTTTAGAATCTCAAATATATGTTGATACCTAAAACCTAAATAAAAACTAATTGTTTTTATTCTAATAACAGGTAAAGGAAAAAGAAACGCAAAAGGTTTTCAATGCTGAAAAAAATCCAGTCTTGGTGATACCTATTATTTGTACTGATAATGGAAGTCCTCAATATAGTATTAATAAAAGCTTGAGTATTTATGTGGCAGATGTAAATGATCCACCATACAACTTGACTTTGTCTAGTGATAGTACTAATGAAATGGATCCTATTGGTACAATCATTGGAAGATTTAATGCTAATGATGAAGATGTGGGTCAAAATTTATCCTATTCTTTAGTTGGCGGTGACAGCCAGTATTTTTTAATTGAAAGACAAAACTTAGTAAAGTTTGCTCATTTTAAGCATGAGGGTGTTTACAGAATTGTTGTGGAAGCTTTAGATAATGGTTCTCCACAATTAAAGGTTAAATATTCTAAAAAGCTTTTTTTTTACTTTTACCAAATAATAATTAAAGCATTATTTGTAATAGGTTATATATTATAAAAACGTAATAGAATTTTTTTAAAGGTTTCTTCAGATTTTCTGGTTAAAGTAGTCAGCAAAAATAAAAATACAATAAATACAATTATAAGAAGTGATGGCGGAGAATTTTCAGAAAATAATCCCAAAGTACCTGAGCATTCTAATATCAATGATACTGTTGGAACAATTATAGCATACAGCACAGATAGTGACTCGTTAATAAATTTTACTTTAATGGATAATGCAAGCGGTTATTTTAGACTTAATGATTTTAACCCAAATTGTTCAATTAGAGCCTCAGATCCTAATTTTATTGAGTGCAAATTAACCCTGCTTGTGAATAAAAAGCTCAACTATGAAGAGCAGGATAAACACTCAATTACTGTGCACTCACAAAATGGAAAAGGATCATCTTATATTGCTACATTTGTTATCTCTGTCATAGATCAAAATGATATGCCAACCAACATATTTCTAAATGGCCAATATGAAGCAATGTGCGACGAAAATATTGTGGGAGCGTATATTGCAGATATTACTACAGAAGATGAGGATAAAGATCAACTTTATGAGTATGCAATAGTTGAGACATATGCAGAGAAGATATTTGAAATTTATAATAATAAACTTTTTTTAAAGAAAAACTTGTCTTTGGACTTTGAAATAAAGTCATTCTTAAATTTTTCAATCAAATCAACAGACAATGGTAATCCAAAAAGCTTTGTTATTCAAAATGTTACAGTTGCAGTTCAAGATGTGAATGAGGTACCAACTTCTATAAGTTTAACAAACAATTGGGTAGTAGAAAATTCAGCTCCATTGACATTTATTGCATCTGTAAACGTTAGGGATCCTGATAATTTAAAGTTTGTTAAGCAGACTCATTTTTGCTGGGTTACAGAATCTTCATTAATGTTCAGAATTAATCAAAACATTGGAAACAGTCTTACAAATGATCTTATTCTCTTAAAAAATGGATTGCATTATGAAATAGTTAGTGGAATTAGTATAACCTTTTTTTAGTGTTTGTATTTAATTTATAAATTATTTATTGGATAACAATTTCTAACATCCAGTTTACTTTTCTATTAACATAATTCCTGTAATATTTAATAATATGTTTCAATTTTCAAAATATATTTCAGGTCAAATCCATCTCAGTTTCTATTCATTGTGAAGACTCTGGAATTCCTTCACAAACTTATCAAGAAAGATTCACCCTAAATGTAACTGATGTAAATGAACCTCCAAATGAGATTCAACTTAGTTCTAACTCAATTGCAGAAAATACTGAACCTTTAATTTTTGGTTAGCTTACAAATATTTTTACATTTGATATACTAAAATCATGGTAGAGAAAAAATTTTATTAAAAAAACATAATAATAGTTAAATATGATAATAGTTATATACAGTAATAATAATATTTAATAATAATATATAATAATACTAATATATATAATAATAATAATAGTATAATAATAGTTAAATAGATAATTAGGAGTTAATTTTACCTCCTTTAAAATTTCTGTGTTTTCATTTTGATTTTTTTATCTAACTTTTGGTTTTAAGTCAACTTCTTAAAAACAGTTATGCATAGTTTTATAAATCTGATCAAATCTTTTACTTATAATTATGAAAAAATAGACTCAAAATAGACTGTTTTTCCGATTTTTATTAAACTTCAGTAAAAGGTTTCAGCAAACCAATAAAGTATGTCAATTTTCTACTTTTTACAATTAAGATTTTGATAAAAACTGAATGTTTTTTTTTTAAACTTAGCGACCTTTTCAACAAAGGATCCAGATAATTTTGGAAATTTGCAACAGTATTTCAACTATACATTGTTAAATGCAACTGTTCCATTTGAAATACTTGGTAATAAGTTAAAAGCAGTATCCCAGCTTGACTATGAAACTCAATCTGAATGGTTAATATTTGTCCAATCAACAGATAGTGGAGTGCCTCCAATGTCTTTAGTACAATCCTTCAAAATTTTTATAATAGGTATGTGTTTAAAATTGTAAAGCTACGTAATATTTTACTTTAATTCATGATTAGAAGACATATTGGGTTACAGATACTTAGATGTTTTAAGTTGTTGCACTTGTTTATTGATTAATTGGCTAGATACTTTTTTGTGTGTATTCTTCACTTTAAAATGAGAGAAATAAACCAAAAAACAATAAAAACCTTTTTACTTACCTTTGTAGATATAAATGAAGCACCTAATGATATATTGTTATCAGACAATACTGTTTCAGAAAATAGCAAGAAGGGAACTATTGTTGCTCTTCTGACGGCTATTGATGTTGATTGTTTAAAATCTGGAGATAAACAACAGCACACCTATATTCTATTGGAAAATCCTGGAAGTGTTTTTAGAATTGTTGGAAACAAATTACAAGTTAATGAGGACTATGGCCAATGCTCTAAAAGTCAAAGTTGCATACTAAATTTTGAAAGAAACTCTGTTCTTAACATTAAGATCAGAGTTGTTGATGATGGTAAACCAGTTAAATATTATGACAAATCTTTTCTTATTCATGTGGCAGATATAAATGAATCACCATGGAATTTAACTCTATCCTCAGTTTATTTGCAAAAAAACTCACCTCGTGGTTCCATTATTTGCAAAATTTCTGTGATTGATGAAGATCAAAATCAAACAATAAAGTTTGATTTAATTGATAACAGTGGGATATTTAGCATAGATTCTGACTCTAATCTGGTATTAAATGAAACTCTTAGTTTTGAATCACCAAAAGTCTTTACAATTAAAATTAATGCTTCAGACAATGGCAAACCTTCTTTATCGGTATGAATTGATTTCACTTTCTTTTGGAGTATTGCGTTTTGGTTTAATATGCTTTTTTTTTAAGGATAAAATGAGGTTGGGAAGGATGGGGTAGAGGCTAGGGATGGTGGGGTTCAGAGATATCTGACAAATTTAACATCAGAATAAATTAACCCTTGTTTTCCAAATGCAACTAAAGTTTAACTTTTTCTTAAATGCATTAATTTTTCTATTTTTATTTTTGAATGCAAATCTTTAATTGAGTCTTGTGTTATTTTTTAATTGAGTTTTGTGTAAGTAACAGAAAAATTTTAAGTAAATCAAAAAAAGAGTAAAAGTTTATAATATGAAGGTTTTTTTTTTTTGTCATAATTAAATTGATTTTTTTTTACTGGCATAAGCAAAAAAGTACTTTTACTTGCAATATTACTGTAGATAAATTCTTAAAATGTCATTGCATAATGAACAGGGGTCCAATTGAATGGGCTTTAATCCATAATTCAATACATCTCAATAATTTAATGTTTGCAGAAGCTTTGACTTAATTCTTTCTTACTGATAGTTATGTAGTAGCCCAGTTTTTCTGCTGGAAAATCAAGATTTTTAAGGTTTTTTTTATTCCTAATAAATGAAATCTGTTTGAAATAAAATAGATAAACTAGTTATTTGCTTACAAAATTGCAGAAAAAAAATTAGTTTAAAATCTGTAAATAATTTTTATAACATAAATACAATCCAAATTATGAGTTTTTAGAATGTCTTTTTGGTTTTCATTATAGATTGAAAAATTTTTCATGATATATGTTGAAAATAAAAATGAAGCCCCTGTTAAGCTACGCATTATTAACAAAAATACATCAGAAAATTTTCCCCTTGACCTTCTGCAGGTTTCTGAAAATTTGCCTGTAGCTACTCTTATTGGTACTTTGGAAATCATATACAATGGTTCAATTCAAAATCTGAAACTTGAACTTTTGGATAATACAGATAAACTTAGAATTGACACAGCTGCAGTTTGTCTAATTACTAATCAAAGAGCTGATGGTATGTTTTCTAATCAAGTTTTTTCTCATCTTTGTCAGTTTTTCTATTAAGTCTAAGAATACATTGTTTATCCTCTGAAGGTCCATCATCAAGAATTTGATTGTTGGAAATTTTATCTTTAGGGTCAATCACAATTTGTAATGCAACAATAGTAACTAGTGCTATCTTGAATTTTGAAGAGACCCCTTCTATTAAATTTACTTTATATTTGCAAGACCCATTTAACTTGACCTATTTCCAAACATATGAGCTAAAAGTAGTTGATCAAAATGATAAGCCAACAGATATCACAATAGAACAGAAACATATTGCGTTTGTAAAGGAAAACAGCCCTAATGAAGCCATAGGAATATTAGAAACAACTGATGAAGACTTTAATCAAAATCATAAGTAAGTCAAATGATTTCTTTTTGGTTTTTTTAAGTTTTTGTTAACAAAATAACAAAACTAGAATTTTTGAAAATATAATTTTTAGAAGTCTTACTTCTAAAAGTTATAGTTTCATGCAAAGTCGCTGTAAATAATTATATGCTAGTAAAAATAATATTTTTAAAATAAAAAAATTTGAAATTATTTTTTTATTAGTAAGAATAAAATCCTAAAAGAATGAATAAAAGAACATGAATCAAAGATAATATTTTTTATCAAATTATATTTTATCAATCCTCTGTAATGTTTTTTTTTTTTTTAGTTATTCTATAGAAAATAATTATCATTTTGTGATTAAATCAAACTCTAAAGAATCATGGTTATATACGTCATTTGTTTCACTTGACTATGAAGAGTCACAAATTCAGAATATCACCATTAAGTCTACAGATTATGGTAATCCTAGTTTAAGTTTTGAGCAGCAGATTATTATCCAGGTAAAAATAAATAATTTAAAAATAATTTGCATTTATGTTTGTTAAAATTTATTTATACTTTTTGCATATTACAATCATTATAGTATGTAAAAAGACCAATTAGTAAGTAATGATGATGTTGAGGCATTGTATAGATGAGAGATTTAATTTCACTTTAGAATATTCTTATAGGTTCTCGATGTCAATGAAGCTCCAACAGACATTATTCTCAGCAACTTAGTAGTAGCTGAGAACTCACCACTTAACTCACATATTGGCATTATTTCAGTTGTTGATCCTGATACTTTATCTAACCAATCACATAATTGTTCTCTTGATGGTTTCAGGCTTAAAATACAGAACATGTTGCTTTCTACAAATTCTCAGTTTGATTATGAAGTCTCACCCAATGAGACTATAAACTTGATTTGTACAGATAATGGAGAACCAGCAAAAAGTTTTAGAAAATCATTTACAATAATTATTGAAGATGTAAATGAAGCTCCTACAGATATCTCGATGACAAACCGAATTATTCCAGAGAACTTAGATAATTATGAGATTGGAAAGTTTGTTGTTTCTGATCCAGATCTTGGAGATTCACACAATATTACACTGGTTGGAGAATATTTTGAGATTTCTGGTAATCGCATTTTAGCCTCTCGCCCTTTAAATTATGAAGATAAATCTGTTTATTCAATAAATGTGACTGCCACAGACAGCAAAGGTCAAAATTTTATTTTTTGATTTTAGATATAAAAAGTAAAATTTTTAAAATATTTATTTTGACTGAAGCCACTTAATATTATTATTTTTTTAACAATGTTAAAGTTCAAATATATCCCTAGGCTGATAAAGCTAATAAAAAAATCATTAAAAAAAAATATACAAAGCTGTTTTAGAAAATGTATATTCATCATAAATAAAAAATTTTCAAAACTATAAAACAGATTAAAATAAGGTTTTTAAAATGATTACAGAAAGTAATTTAAGAAATTATTACTTTTCCTTTTTATAATAAAATGTTTATTTAAAAAGAAAAAAGGTTTAAAATTATATTTGACGTTTTATATTTAATAAACTATAGGCCTATCAGTTGAGAAATCATTCAAGATATTTGTAGAAGATCGCAATGATCCACCATCAGGGATCAATTGTTCCTTCACTAGCATTTCAGAAACTTCTCTTCCTGGAATTGATATTGGTTTTTGTAATGCTGTTGATGAAGACAAATCTCAAAAGCATACTTTTTCAATAACTTATATTTTTGCATCAGGATTGTTAGAACATGTGTATGTTGTTTCTACAAATTCACTACTTTCTGTGTATAAAAGATTTGTGCTTAATAGATAACTTTCATTGATTTTATTTGTGAAATGTTCTTTGTTTACTTAGAAAAGTATCTCCCACCTTGTTCAAAATTGATCAAACAAGTGGTGTACTGGTTTTAGGAGATAAATTAAGCTATAATTATTCTTCTAACTACACTATAACCATCAATGTTACTGATGATGGAATTCCAGAATTGAGCATTGAAAATAATGTTACAATTTTCGTAGGTGATCTTTTGCATGCACCCACAGATATTCTGCTATCTTCAACTAATGTTAGTAATTATTTTTTGTTATTATTTATTTAGTTGATGGTATTAATAAATTAGCTTTACTAATGTTTAATATCTTTTCAACTTTTGAAAAGATTTAACTTTCTTCTTTTTAGGTGTATGAAAATAGTCCAGTGGGAACACTGATTGGTAATATAAATGTTATTGACCCTGATAATATTGCAACTGACCAATCAACACATTTTTGTGAATGCTTTGAAAAAAATGAGATGTTTGAGGTTTGTTTACAAGATATAAAATGTTGTTGTTAAGGTGGTGTATTAATTCTCTTTCCTACTAACTTTAGCCTCAATTTTATAAATTAAAGATACATGAATGGTTTAATAAATTGATACTGCTAATGAAATTAATGAACTTTATAGGTAAATGATGACCATCAGTTGGTTGTAAAGTTTGCAAGTTTAGATTTTGAAACTATATCATTCTATGAAGTTAACGTAAGTTGTCTAGTATTTACTAAAACTGATTTTTTCTTATATTCTACTCTTATTCAGTTATAATGTACACAATGGCGCTGGTAAATTAGGACAAACTCTTTTGTCTAATAGATTAAATACAAAAATGGATTTAGATCGGTATGTGATATTGATTAACTTATGTCTTATCTTTCATAATCTGCAGTAATCTCATAATCTGCAGCTAAAACCATAAAAACCACATAACCATGTTAAAGCAGTCATAGAAAACCTGCGAATGAATTCCTATGCCATGAGAACTGAGCAGCTCTCATGGCATAGAAATTCGTATGAAGGATACATGCAAGGTAAAAGCTGCCAAACTGCTATAAGACTCATGAACAAGACTTCTCTTTTGACAAGAAGTTTTTGACATACTTCTTCAAGTGTGTCAAAGCAAACAGCCGGATCAAATTTTAGAGGAAGGACTTTAAGGCAAACTGAAAGGGATATTGGTGTAGTTGAGTCAGAGGTCAACAAAGTCCCCCACAATACCATAAATGCTATCAAGATAGTTGTTGTTAATGTAATGAGTATTATGAACAAAATCTGGTGAAAAATTCAGAAAAATGCCACAGGCCATAATCAAGGCCTGTGCTACACTCTGGTCCTATTTACAAGTCATAATGGCTGCTGATAATGATAATATTGAGTAATCGGTAAAATAATTATAGTGCCTTTGTTTCACATGTTTTATAAAATGATGTTTTTACTTCACGATGAATTAGTCCTAAATAACTGGCGCCTGATGTATAGCAGTTTGTATCCTGATATTTCCAGACAGGCTATTTTATTATATGGTCTTATTACAGGCTATTTATTTTGTGGTCTCTGCATGATAAAAACATTGCTCTTGCCTTTATCTCTCAGATGTGCTCATCATTGCTCTCATGACTTCATGTAATTGCAAGTGAAAATTATACCTGTCCTTGTAACAGTTTTAATCCTATTTAGTTTGCTCCCTTTTTTTAACCTCGAGATGTTCTTAAATTTAGCTGTACATTTTTGCTGGCATAAACGTGTTGTGTAATGGTAATGTTGGTTAGACGATAAGCATCATATTTCTGGCTTGTTTCTCTCTTGCTTGACCTATTTTTTATTTCTGGCAAGTTCCACAATCTTTCTCATATGCTCTTGAAATTTCCATGACTTTTCTAGAAAAAGTTATTTTCAAACAGGAAATACATAGTTGAACCCTTTGACCTTCTAAACAGATGGTCAGAAACAAAGATTTTAAAAGATATGTAACTTATAAAAGCTTTGTTTCTGCCCTCTTGGTCATCCTGATCCTTTCCTCAGATAACAATCAAAGAGCAAAAGATTTTTATCTGAATACTTGTTGACTATGAATTAGAATCTTGTTTTTAATAACCTCCTCCAAGTTGTTTATCAATGTGAGCATAAAGCCACAAACTGAGCAGAACTGAGTTGTGTTAGTTGTATTTCCAAAAATCATAGTTACTTCTAGCTTATGATTAAGATTAGTTGTTCTAAAGCAACTTGTTCAAATACAGACTGACTTGCAGAGTTATAAAGCCCAATCTTTGAAGTGCTTACTAAAGGCTGTAGGAATAATTCTATGGGATGCTCTTCTCTACTCTGTCACCTTGGAGGGGATACAGGGAGAACTCTTCAATAGGGTTTTGCATTGTTAGTAATAATTAAGTGATATTATTGCTACACTTGTTAAATTTCTTGTCTTGATTAGTGCAAATTGTTAGAAAATAAATAATAAAGTTATACTGTTGATGTAGTTATTATCATATTAGAATTATGATTAAAATATGTTTGTAATTAGATCATGTTTATCATTCATTTTTTCAGAGTTTTTTACAAATATTATTTTGGTTTTGATTCCAGAGAATTATTTTATTGAGGTTATACATCTCCAATTTTTATTTTTAACTACTTGCAGGTCTCTTGTTTTGATTTGGATTTTGAGAACAAGAGTATTTCTAGAATGTTTTTCATTCAAGTATTGAATCTCAATGAAGCTCCTTCAATTAGTTTAAAACCATCTTCAATAGATGAAAACAACAATCCTGGAAATGTGGTGGCTGTTTTCGATTGTAAAGATCCAGATAATGTGGTAAGGTTGAGAATATATTTTACATTTGAGTGCCTCTCTTTTTTTAATGTCATTGAATATGAAAAAAAACATAAACAGTTAACAACAGTTCAAATTGATAATAAATGCATTTTATGGTTTTAATAAGTAATATTTGAGATATTTTGTTTTCATTTATTAGAACTCAATGGTTGACAATCTGACTATCACGTCATTTAATTCATTTGGTAGTCCATTTATGTTAAAACCTCCATTTTATCTGGTGGCCGATATTACACTAGATTATGAGAAAGCTTCCCTCTATACAATTGAAGTGACAGTTGAAGATAACGGAGCACCTTCACTATCTTTGACTAAAAATATATCTATTTATGTAAGCTTTATTTTGTAATTTTACTTTTGCATCAAGACTTTGATAGGTTAAAATAAGTATAAAAAGTGGAATTTTTTAAAGAATTTTATTACATATATATTACTTGCACTTAGATCATTCAATTCATTATGTATGCTTGTAGATAATTGATTTGAATGACTCTCCTATATCCATATCACTGTCCTCAATATCATTCAATGAAAGCCTTCTTCCTGGAACAATTGTAGCTACTATCCTTGTTAAAGATCCTGATTCTTATCAAAATCATGTTTGCAAACTTCTGGATGATGCTAGTAAGTGTTTTTGCTTTTTTTAACTTTTTTGGTTGAATAATTGCAACTACATTTTGTGTATTGCGTATATATTTTCTAAAAGCCTTATTTATTGATTTTTCTATATTTAGATCTTTTCTCTATAAATGGATCAGTTGACCTAATGCTAACAGATAAGGTAGATTATGAAAGCTTTCAGTCAATTACCATCTTTGTAGAATGCATCGATAATGGTGTTCCACCACTTTCTATTAAGGTATGTTCCGCCACTTTCTATTAAGCTATATGTTACTAATAAAAGAAAGTAATTATTTGTAATTAACTGTTATTTGTAAATTTTTAGCAATCATTAACTTTTGACATTTTGGATTCCAACGATGCCCCATCAGCCATCAATTCCACTATTTATTCAGTCCCCGAAAATGCTGACTCAGATCAGTTGGTTGCTGAGCTTATCATTGAAGATCAAGACAAGTCGCAGTCGCACATATGTGAAGCTGTGGGACCAACTAAAGACTGGTATTACTTTACTAATGAAACAAGTAGAAAGATCTTCATGTTTTTGAATTCGGAGAGAGTAAAATTGAATTATGAAGTCAATCAAATAATCTCAGGTAACATAACACAGAATGGCATTATGAGCTTTTGTGTGTGTGTGTGTGCGTGCGTGCGTGCGTGCGCGCGCGCGCGTGTGTGTGTTTATACATTTTCAACTAAATATCTTTAATATTAACTTTTTTTTCGCCCCATTTCTGAGGCAAGCGTGTGAAAACACCTACAAATAAAACACAAGAAGAGAGAATGAACTTACTAACCAATTAAAGTAAATTAAATATATTACAGCTTGCTTTCGTCATATTGTCGATGGCGTTGCCTTGTTTTCTGCTTTTCATAGCTTGGATGTATGCTTAAGGTTATTATCTTGCTGAAAGATCAACAATTCTTAGATCGATAATTCTTAACCCATTAGAAAGAAAATTCTCTTGAAGAACTTTCATATATTCTTCTATGTGCTAACTTTCGTGTTCATTCCAGACAAACCATTTTTTTATGCCCAATGCGTTAAGCAAAGAGTTTTCACTGTTTGCTAGGACGACTTTCAAAGCTTATTAGCTTGCATCTAGGATTTTGTAAACTTTAGTTGAATGCTCTCAAGTCTACGGTCCTTCAGGAACATTGCTGAGTTGAGTAGATTCTGCATTTATTAGGCAACTAGCCGCAGAACTAATCGCAACAGCTAATCTTTCAAAAAGGAAAATATTGCTAGGTTTAAAAGAGCAATATGAAACTTTTGTATTTTCTAGAAACTTTGATTATTGCAGTCTTGAAAATATTGAATTTTTTTACTATTTCAGTTGATTTGGTTTGCCATGATAATGGTATACCATCATTAAGTATCGGCGATGTCTTTGAGTTTCCAGTTACTGACGTCAATGAACCATCAACAAGAGTAACAATACTAAATTCCACTTTGGTTTTTTTGGACGAGAATGCCATTGCTGGAACCGTGGTGGGTTGGTTAGAGTGTGATGATCCAGATGATGGAGAACCGGTCTACTTGCTACTGGATGACTCATCGAGGCAATTTAAAGTAAACTAATAAATATTTTACGATTTTATTTTTTTTATTTTTTATTTTTTTGTCATTATTCATTTTAATTATTTTCGTTTTTTTCCAATATAAATAGATTGAGCAGGGAAATCTTATAGTCCAAAATCTAACTGATTTCGACTTCGAATCTTCTGTATCAAATACAATTAATGTTTCAATTCAAGTTTCCGACACCTCGTTACATCCCGTCGTTTTTAATGGAACGCTACAAATAGTAGCTAATGACGTAAATGAGCCGCCTTTTGATCTTAGATTAGTTATCAATGGTTTAAAGAATGACACAGTTTCTATTTCTGAAAATACTAAAATTGGATCACTAATCGGACTACTATGGGCTAACAACCCTGAAGGTTCTAGACAAAACCTTATTTTTAGTCTTCTAAACTACGAGGACTATTTCCGTATTGATAATGATAGTTCATCCATGCCCAATCTTATATTAACAAAAAAATTAGATTCTAATACGATAAACATTTCCTTGCAAGTTCGCGACGATGGAAAGCCTTCTTGTTTTTTTACTGGCTACATTACCATTATAATTATCTCTTATGACCCTTGTATAAATAACACACTAAACTGTGTATCAAATTCAACATGTGGGGTAAGAAATAATAGTATAGCCGCGGAATGTTTGTGCTTTCCAGGGTTTGAAATGCAAGACGGTTCGTGCCAACAGATCGACGAATGTAAACCTAGCTGTGATTATTGCTTTGCTGGTGACAAAGAAATGTGTGAAAGTAAAAAAAAACCTCCCTGCTCACCCTGCTTTAAAAATAGTGTATGCACCGATCTTCATTTAAACTACTCATGTAAATGTGAAAGTGGTTTTACTGGTTTGGATTGCTCGATTGCTGTTGATGGGTGCGCTTCTCAACCGTGTTTTTTTAATTCTTCATGTGAAAATAAAGTTAATGGTTATTTATGTCACTGCCGCGATGGTTATTGGGGAGTTAATTGTGAAAAAGAAATAAACGAATGTGAAAATGAAACGTGTCGAAACGGAAAATGTATCGATCTGATTGATGGATTTGATTGCAGTTGTGCAGATAATTTTTATGGAATTTTTTGTGAACGCGATTCAAGAATGTGCAGTCCTGAAAAATGCTCTAATCAATTCGAATGTGTACCGCGAGATTCACAGATAATCCCTGAGAATGGTGTTTTATGCGTTCCTAAAGATCGAATAGCATCTGTCGTTTACTTGCAAAGTTTTGCTGTTTTGTCACCAAATACAGAAGTATCGCTTTGGAAATTACGTTTTGTAAGATTTTTGCGTGAGAAAGTTAAGATCTCTCGTCATTGGATCGATTCACAATCAAACAAAAAAGAGCCAAGTGAAGATTATTCAATAGATGATTCTGAGATACTTTATTACGGAGTTTTTGACGATCGAAACAAAACAACTACATTTAACGTTTCTAGCACAAATAAATCTCAAACGATGGTGCGTTTTTTCGCAGTCGTTGGAGACGAAGTTCTTCCCGTAAACGTGTTACTATTTTCTATAAACAAAACATGCGAAAAGTTTTACAGCAAATGCTCTAAGTATGATAAAAAATTTGGGTGTAGGCTTTGTAATGACATTAGCGAATTTTTGTCACACAATCATGTATTAATCATACCTCCTGTTGAAAGCTCAATAGGCGATTCGAAGAAAAGTTCGAGTAATTTTACGTTGATGACCGTGATACTTTTTTTTGCAGTCTGTTTGGCGTGCATTCTTGTCATTTTTGGAATTGTAATTTTTAGGTGCCGGCGAAAAACTAAAAAATCTCGCTCTGATAAAAAATTAACTTATTCTGATTTTCCCATGCCTGTTACTATTCCAGAGCCGAGTAAAGAATGTCATAGAATAAACAATCTTTATGAAACATCCATGAATATTCCGGTTAAACGCAGTTCAAGTGATATATGCACCCATAATGATGAAATTTCAAACGATGAACCTTGCTCTGAGAGCATAAATCCTTTATACGGGTTGCCAGAAACACATTACTTAAAAGACAGTAAGAACCATCAATTATATTATTCTATTTCTTTACTTGAAGAAAACTCTTCCCCTAAAACAAAAGCATCAGCTTACAGCAATCTTCTTTATGATGTGTTGCCAACCGACGACAGTTCATACGAAGATTAGTTTCGTATCGCATAACTTTTTTTGATTTCTATTTTTGAAGCACTTTTCTACCTATATATATATATATATATATATATATATATATATATATATATATATATATATATATATATATATATATATATATATATATATATATATATATATATTCTTTGAATGTAACTTTCTTATTTTTGTAATTTTCTATACTTCATTCAGAGATATAAATATGAATAAATATATTTTATATAGAAATATATTTTCTTATCACAGAAGGAAAAGTATCATAAGAACCAGTCGTCATCTACAAGGGAGTTTTTTCTGATAAAAAAAACTCAAGTCTTAAAGAAACTTGTAAATTCGGTAATAAATTATTCATAAGCGTTGTTCATCTCACCTGTTCTCAAATTTTAAGTTAAAGCAACGCGAAATGGTCTTGAAATATCTTGCGTTTTTCTAAATATGGCAATTCTACAAGAAGGATTGATTTAAGTAGTACAAATTGGAAAAAATACAACTTCTGTCGGTTATTGATGCCGTTACAGAAAGCAAAGATATCGCAAGCACATTAAATGCGTAATTGATAGTAATTAAATGTTACCATAGTAATTTCGAATTAGAACGTGAATCTAGAATGTTTGATTCTTTCAATATTGCTGTAAAGAACGAACTTAATTTTACTTAAATTCGCCACACAAATCAAAACTATTTTTTAAAACTACATTTATCTTTGGAATTAAAAGCGGCTAAGTCTCTACTTTTTAAAAACAGCTTTTGTGACCTTTCCGATTATTTTTTTATTTAAATTACAAAATTAAATATTTAGCCTCGTCATGATAAAAATAAAAGCTGCATTATGACCGACATCAAAACCTATATTTATAAAATTAACTTTAAAATCTAAAGGAACTATCCTTGCAAGGAAATACCTATCTTTTAAATCTGGTGGTCAAATTCAAACTTAACTCTCTTGTTGAGAATGGATTCGATACAAAACTATGGAAATTTACAATATTGATCGGGGGGGGGGGGGGTTAACTTCAATTAAGAAGTCATTAATTTAGTTAATTGATACTGGCAATTTAATACTATGAAGTGATAGAACCAATGTGAGAAATGCCGGAAGTGATTTTCCTGAACAAACTTTTACACTTCATCTTTATTACATCTCAAATCATATCTTTTACGGCAGTCAAATTTTTTGCTGACAAAAACTGAACGATTTGAAAAAATCTAGACGTAAAAAGCAACAATTGAACTTAACGATGAGTCTCTGAAAGGAAATAACTCTAATAATACCCCCGTAACAAAATATATCAAAATAACTACTGAGAACTTCATACAAGGTGTTCGCATTTGTTGCACGCGTATAACTTACCGCACCAGTAAGTATAAATATAGTTGAATTCAATGTTTGATATGAAAATAAAGCGTAACAAAAAAAATATCAATAGTTCTATCTTAAGAACTTTTAACAGACGTTTTGCATTTTACCACCGAAATATCTTTATTAGACTTTTTGTTAAGCGCACGAAGAAATAGAAATGAACAACTTTATCACAGATTAGTCTATTCGCTATTGCGGAAGATTGTTTTCATTCTGATCATTAAGGTGGCTTAATTCTAGTCAAACGTGGCTTTTCAATTTCGAAAGATCGTCAAAGCCGGGTGGGGGAGAATCGCAAGGAATCGTACCTGTTGCGTTGTATTTTTCAAGACGCAACTTCAGAATTATTTCGGAATAAAGCGGCAAATTTCGTTTTCTTATAAATTCCAAGTACTCACATTCACGTAATGATAAAACTTTGTAAAGCTTCCTGGCGGATGACCCTCGAAAAACCACAAACATAACGGTTAGTATGTGACCAAACAGAAGTATGATAAGGCCGATAATTGAAATAGCTATGCCCAGCACCAGTAAAAACCAAACTACTATTAAGCAATACTGATAAAGAATGTTTTGCGACATCTCACAGAGGAATCGATGATGATCGGCACTCGACGTCCTTATGTCTTTAGATGATTCATAAAGTTCACAATATCCAAAAGGAGGCAATAATTCATTACCAGGCTTCGGGAAGCTGCGCGCACCCATGTAGTCATGGGCGATGGAATTAGGAAGTTTAGACCAAAGAACCCATTCTGATCCTAAATATCAATCAATAAATAGAAACAACCCATGTTTGATTAAAAAGACTAATAATAGTAATTCACTTTTTAAAAAAAAAATTACACCTTGAACATAAAGAAATAATTTACCGTAGTTTTTGAACTTCCCCAAAAATATTTTATCGGTCATTATAAACGAAATCAGGTTCACACACAAGTAAGAGATTTTGATGACGTAATTATACAGAACCCGCAACCGAAGTCGAGATATGGGACTGGTTTTCCTATTGAAATAACTATTTAAAATAGAGTCAGCTGTGGAACCGTTGGACTTCATTGTCTTCCTTAAACTTATCAGATCATCGTTGGCGAACAAGTGCAAAACGTATGGCAGATAGAAACTTAACGCCATCGCGCCAATATAAAAAGGAAACCACTGATACTAAACAAAAAAAGAAAAGTAAGTATTAAGTTTTGTAGATTTCAGGTCAATTCGAAAGATCTAGATGAAACTCAGTTGAAGTTGTACTAACTTGCAAAAAGAATGTTTTTGTCAATGGCTTGCAACCACTGACAGGCTTCGAATTGTAAACGACAGAACAGAGTTTTCCGTTGTCATATAAACCATCGAAATCAATATCTTTAGGAAGTCCTAAAAAACGCTAGTGAATATAAGTTAATTTGAAACAAATGTATACTTGAGCTTACAGGATGATTATTATCTGCTCTCATAAAGGTCATTTGCGCTATAGATGTACTGTGTTCTGCACATAAACTCCATGACATACAAAACTACAATTTAGAGCAAAAAAGAAATAGCATTTGCTAAAAGAAAGCGTTACTTATATGGTTAACATTTTTTATTTAAATGGTTTCCAAAGAAAAAAATAAAATGCGCTAAAAAACAAACTAAGGAAAGAATTCTTTATCACACTTGTTACTTACCATAATAACCCACGTCAGGACGATCTTTGAGTTCATTGAAAATGAATACTCCTTGTATCCAACATGCCGATGAAGCAAAACTTGAACTCACCCCGGCATTAGGAGGTACAAGACAATGTACAGAATCCTAAAAACAGTTTTAGGTGAAAACCAAAATAAAATAAGAGGAGAATAAACTAAAAAAAGACAAATTTTAACATCCGCAATGTATTGATAAATGTAGTTGCTTATTATACTGCCAATAGTGTTTGAAAACAATTTTAGAAAATCCTTTATACCTTAAACCAGTTAATACACATAACGGAAGAGCAGACCAACAAGAGCTTCATAACGAGAATCCGATTAAATTGATCGGTAAAAGTATCAGATCGATGTTTAATCTTTATCGATAGAAGGTTTTTTATTTCCCCAGTTATCATTTTGAGGAGAAAATAGTTTTAAACAATCTTTTATTTCCTTTTATATACTTTTTCTATAAGCAAAATCAAGAAATTCAAGATAGAATAGACTTAAATATTTGATAAATTGCTCATAAAAATAATGATATACTCAAGAAAAGATAGCTTGCATTCAATATTGATAAATCTATGCTGTAAACCGATGTTTTTAATAAAAGACATGATCAGTGCTGCTTAACTGTTTAAATCAGTTTAAATTACAAAACTTATTCACGTCCAATAAAGATTTTTTATTAACAATTTTAAAACTTGACTTTTGCGCCTTTTTTTTTTTTTTTTTTCTTTTTAGTCGAGCGCTATATTCGAAAATCTCTTTCACGCGGTAACGCAGCGTGATAAAAACCCAGACCAAAATTTAAAAAATTTAGAAAAAAAAAACATAAAACCGTATGTTTGAAAATGATTACACCCAAATAAATTAGAATCTCTGCGGTTCACTTTAGTATGCGAAAAATTAAGTTTTAAAAATAATATAAACTTACTTTTACTGTAAAATCTTTAGGCCACTATATTAATCCACAGAGATTCTTCAACATGAAATCTAAAACGTGACAAAAAAAAAAAACCTTGAAGTTTTTAATACTTCAGCTTGCCACCATAATCATTCTTAGTACTGTAAAAGTCAGAGTTTCACATTTCCATATCCTAACCTCTTTCATATTGCATCAGAAAGTTCACCGTAAATTACTTGATGTACATACGACACGCACCATTGATCGCTGAAAGAGACACATGCTAATTTCAAAAGACGGGTGTTTTTCTTCTAACAAATTATTTGAAGCTATTTTATCCCATTGTGTAATTATAACCGCTTTAACAAGGGAGCACGTTTTTGAAACACAATCAGATTTTTCTCTCTTATTTTATTTCTTTTCTTCAAATAAAAGTTTATTTGCTAAGAAAATGAATATTTTTCAAGGAAGATTCTGGAATATTTCTTTCATTTATTCTTTATCTATTTTAAAATGTGTTCAATGTAACCTCCTTGATCAGTTGAACTTTTTACAAGTAAATATTTAAAACTTCGTTTTGTAAGGCTCAATGTAGAAGTTGCGAGTTATTGCCCTCTACACTATTACCTCCACTAACCACGCGATTTCATCTCAACCTTAGCTTCTGCTTATCCTATTACTGGTAGCCGTTACAAATCGAAACAATTGTTAAATCTTGTTCGATATCTTGACAAGTCGTTCCCGCCTATCGCCGGACTTTATGTACTTACTAAACATCACTTAAAAAATTTTAAACCTTTTTTTCCGCTAGTTCTAAAATTGCCGATATTTAATAAAAATAGCTAAATGAATTTAAATCACTTTTTATGAGTGAAATCGTGATTAATCATCATTTAATCTACCATTTTCAATTGCACAGAAATGTGATTCATAAATGATTTTGTCTTTGGTAGCCTCTTGTAGAAATTAATACTATATTCGGCAAAATTAATTTTTTCTTATAGAAAAATTTTTATATCTAAAAATTTTTCTATAAGTAAAAATTTTAAGTAATTTTTACTTATAGAAAAATTTAAAAACTTTCTTTCAACGTTTAAAATGGGAGATAGAACAAAATAATTCTAACCTGACGAATTGGCATGATTGGTCTGTTTATTTAACTACAAGAGTCTTCATTTGATGTTGCAGCGTCACAACCGCCGAAATGTGCGCCCTTTTTCTGAACTTGAAAGGATTTTTTTTAAAACTTGGTAAGTAATAGAGCGATTAGGGTTTTAGATTGTATTTAGCATCCTAAATTTAACGAAAATTACCTGTCAAGATAAAGGGGAGGATTTAGGTGACAACCAATGGATTTGAGTTAACCTTACAAATTGCAAAATCTTGCCTTTTTAAAAGTCAATAAAAAAAATTAATCAAACGATATAATCATCAATCGGCAAAGTATCAATTAAAATTTTATCGAGATGATAATTGATAAAAATTGATTAACCGAACTATTAAAAAAAAAATGTGATCAATGAGACTTAATATCATGACATTATTTTCTAAAAATTTAGAAAAAAATATTTTTTAACACAAACAGTAACTGATCATTTTTGTAGGTGATGTAGAGGATGATTCAGTGATCCTCTTCATTAGATTGAGCCTGTGATTGACTCTCTGTATCTTCTTCCTTGTCTGCATCTTTATCATCTTTTAAGTTTCCATTTTGGATGGTTAGCGGGAGTTCAAACACGAACCGAATCATTTTTTATACCTATAAACCATCTTTTATTATATCTTTTTATGGCAACTAAAAGATTTCCTTAATTTATAAAATTTATTCTTCATTCATATGTAATATATACATTCTTTTAATTCATTTTATGTCAAGTTATAATTTATAGAAGATAAAAATTTTTTTTTTTTTTCGATAATATCCAATTCGAGTCGCCATGCATAATATACAATTTTATATCAGATATAAAATTGTATATACACGGTGACTCGAATTGAATATTATCGAACTGGATATGATTTAAATCTTGTTAAAATTTCCTGAACACTGTTTCAAATTGGTAAAAATCAACTCGATAAGCTGCTTGAATAGTGAAATTAAAAAAGTTTTTTTTTTTTTTCGAAGGAATTATACAGAAGTCTGTAGTTAACACGTTATTACTTATTAAAAACCGAAAAAGTAAACCCCGATGTTTAGATTCGTGTTTTTCCTGTCCAAAAGGAACACCGGAAATACCTAGCCGATTAGTTGTTCCGAAAAATATCATCGTTTATGAGCTTTGAGAGCGTTACCGTCGGTCCTTTGTCAAAACAGCAGAGCGCATTTTAAAAAATTTTAAACTACTAACTAAAATATTGAATAGATCAACAAAGATGCGAGATTATTAAGTTTAGCTGTAGGGGAGGTAGGGGAGCATTTGGCAGTCGGGAGGTTTGGGCACCCCCTCATTTCTCACAATCTATTATAGATATTTTTTGTTTTCTACCATAGCACTATAGTTTTATAACTGGCAACACCGCTCATCAAAAGTGTCAGCTGTCATTTCACTTGGTTGTCAAGTTACATGCGCTTAACGGTTTGTTGCGTACAAAAGTAAATATCTTGTTTGTGATTTGAAGAAAGATAACAAAGAAATCTGCAAGAAAGTGTAAGTATCTGTGTTAACTTCTTCTTTTGCGTTTAATGAACATTATATTTACCTGGCAATTAGGATTCAACATTTGATGAAAATAAACTTATTCGAAATTATTTGAAAAGTGAGGTTGTGGGGAGCATTGGGCACGCATGTATGAGGGAGGTTTGGGCATGCCCAATGCTCCCTCTTTTTTTAGCGTGTTTTGGTGTCATACGTTTGTGCTTTTTTGCTATGCCCATTGGATTGAATGGTTAATCATTTCTTATCAGGACAATGCCGTTTTCATTTAAAAAGAAAAATAAACGACGTGAAATCCCTAAAGATGTTATTTTGCGCGCATTGGAAGAGGTTTCTAAAGGAGGAAAAATTAAAACTACTGCGATTAAATATGATATACCCAGGTCTAACCTTCAAAGATACATAAAGCAAGGTGGCGTTGTGAAAGATATTTCTTCTAAATTTGTATCATCCCAAATATTCAAGAAAGATGAAGAAGAAAAAATTTCAGAATATCTTGTAACATTGTTTAAACTAAACCATGGAATGTCAAAGCTGAAGGCACGCGAATTGGTTTACGAATACGCTACTGCCATTAATAAAAAAAATACCAGACAACTGGACAGAGAAGAAGCTTGCATCCAAAGATTGGCTTAGGGGATTTTTTAAAAGACAACCTCAGCTTTCAATAAGGACACCAGAAGCTACCAGTCTCTCACGTGCCACAAGTTTCAATAAGAAAAATGTCGGGGATTTTTTTGAAAATCTTAAAACTGTATATGAACGGGATCGCTTCGGCCCTGAGTCTATTTACAATATAGACGAAACTGGATTATCAACAGTACAAAGAACCCAGAAAGTGATTGCTCTCAGAGGCACCAAGCAAGTTGGGCAATGGCACCAAGCAAGTTGGGCACTTCAAAAAATGTTTGTATTATAGTTTTTTATATCAATGCTATATAATACTTAATCATAGCAGTATATTAAAACAATATTGTGCATATTAAATACAGTGCCCAAACCTCCCCACAGGGGTGCCCAAACCTCCCAACCACCGGGAGGTTTGGGCACTTTGGACATGTGTTCAAAAACCTTTTGTAACTTTGCAACTAATTATAATACTAAAACTCTTCTTAGCAATAATTACTGCCAAATATGTGTGCTAGATATATTTGAAATAAAATTTTGATTATAATAAAAAATAACAGTTTTATTAGCGTTTATGTAAAAAAGTGCCCAATGCTCCCCTACCTCCCCTACTGTCAACTGAACAGCTCCAAACACACACACAAAAAACGGTTAGGGTAAAGGAAGGTATGTTCGTGATAAATTAACTAGATGTGTAATTACAAAGTCAATTTCAGTAATTTTACTTAATTACTTTAATTGTTTGATGTACATAGAGTAAAGTTACTAGAATCTATGCAGTTTTGGGATTTTAAGTCCTTTGATAAGTTTTTATAAAAGCTCAAAAGTCATTGAGAAAGGTTAGGTAATTTTGTGATATGATATTTAATTTCGTGATAGTGGTTAGGTAATTTCGTGAATACACAATAATATTTAAATTTTTCTTTATTAATTAAGTATAACATCTGGTATAATATAACAAAAAATATCAACACTTGTTTTGAATTCATAACTATTCAATCAGACTTTAAGTTCATAAAATATAAATATAGTCAGGCTTATTTTTTTTTACATCACTGTTGTAACTTTTTTTACAAACACCGCACTCCCAATCATCATCTTTTGAAGCATTTTTATTTTTTTTACTTTTTTTAGAACATACAGGAATAGAATCCTTTGAAGTTAATGGAATAGGTTGATCAGGAGGAGTCAGACACTTTGCACTTGAATCCCTTTTTGGCCTATTAGGGTTAGGTGTGGTTGGCTCTACAGATGGAATAGTTAACAATGTTTGTATAGCAGTATTACTGTGTGGTTGAATTTCTGTACTTTGAATCTCTCTGTTTGTCAATTGAGATGGAGCTATTGCTTCTGGAGGAATGGCATTTTTATTTAAAGGGCAAATGCCACTTTTTTTAAATGCATTTTCTATATTTTTTTTAGAAAAGCTTTTAATAAATGCTGGATTCAATATTGTATGAAAAGTTGTCCGATTTGGATAGGCTTTACTGCAAAAATATTTGCAGATTCGTATAGAGAAAGATATTATTATCATTTAACTATATAGTTATATCGTGCTTAAAACAATTTTTAATGTCATTATATTTAATAAAAGAAACATGATTAAAAATGTAAATTCATTTGAGGTGAAAACGTTAAGAAAATGTGTAACTGCGAAAAGGAATCATAAGTTATAGGAAGTTAATAAAAAAACAAAAGTTTTACCATTAAATCAAGCATCTTTTCTAGTTTAATATTTAATAAAAATAATTTACTTACCTTAAAACACAAGTCTGGAAATAAAAATGTTGGACAAGTACTCCAAACAAATGTGCTGAACGCACGTTAAATAATGCTAAAGAATGTACAAACTGATAGTAAACAATTGACGTATCACACGCACCCAACGACTATTTGTGAATCGACAGTAGTACCCCGGGGTACCATTTGACGCAATTTCGATGTTTTTGACTAATAGGTATGTTCGCTACAAATGCCGAGCGAAATATCACGAAATTACATATATCACGAACATACCTTCCTTTACCCTATACATTTATCCTACCATTTCTCGTTGGGAAGGAGGGGGGATGGGGGATGGGGGGGGGGGGGGGTTAGATAAGTGGCGACTAACAAGTAAATTAGCAAATAGTGAAATAATATGCGTTGCATTCAAGTGTGCCCGTTTACTGTAACTTCCAGGGCCCATTGCCTTTTCTTTCTTTTTTTCCTTTTTTTTTTAATGGAAAGGTCACAAGAAGTCTAGTGCTGCCACTGGCTAGGGTTATTAGGAGGGTCATGAGATGATAAGGAGGTCATGAGAGAGGATGATTGGTTAAAACAAGAATGTCTTAACTGGCAGCTCCCACGCAATATGTGTACTTTACTTTTTACTAAATATTTTTATTTTGATTTATAAATACTTAACAATTATTTAAATACAAATTAATATGATACAATAATATAAAACTTTTAAATTAGTTACAGGCTTTCTTCATTATCGTAATGAACTTCCTTCCTCTCTGAATTGTCCTCTTGTTTAGGAGAATTTAGATGAATTATTAAAACGAACACCAATAACTCGATTATTGTAAAAGCACCAAATATATTGAAGGTCATAGCTGCACCAACCCAAGATACCATAAACCCTCCAATGAGTTCTCCGATACCATGACCCAAACCCCAATGTACGCCATGCAAAATGCCTATATAAAAAACTGGCATTTTTAAACAAAGTTTATTACACTAAAAAATATAAAGACCGACTGTTTGTTAAATGCATTTACTTATTGAATATGTTTGTTTAACAAACATGCTATTTATAACTTTTATTTACCTTGCAGAGTTGTGACACTCTCGTTATTTGCATTCAAACCAACATAAGATGTCATTGCAGCCCAAGCAGCCGCAGTTGTAATTCCAGATAGCGGCTCAACTGCAAGTACATACCAAGGATTTGGTAACAAACCGTAATAAAATAACCTCAGAGAATAACATATCAAAGCTATATACAACACTTTTATGTGTCCAACTTTTTCAATAAATCTTGAAGAGAAAAAGTAAACGAATACTTCTGCAACACAGTTAACTATTGAAACTGTGCTGAACAACATTTGAGTTCCTCCTATGTCTTTAAGGTGCCAAAACAAGAAAGTTTTAATTACAGACATCACCACACCTATGTAGAAAGAGGTGAGTATGAAGAAAAAATATACCGGCTTTGTCAGCAATTTTAAACCTTGAGAGATTTTTTCAGTTCTGCTTAAAGAGTTAGCCACACCTTCACATTCCTCCGCTGGTTCAAAGTCAAGTTTCATACCAATAATTAAGGCAATAATCAGCAAGCAAACAAATACATAAAATGCTGGGTAATAACTGACTTCATTGTTAATTCCGGGACACAAAGATATTGTTGCGAGGACTGAGCCAACACCAAATGAAGTTAAGCCCCATCCAAGAGATCCCCAAAGCCTTTGCTTACCGTATTTGTGAGTTTCTTTCTTTTTCTTCAGCTTACGAATGGTAGCTGTATCAACAATAGTTATTAAAGGGCACGAGAATATGGTTGCAATTACAGTAACAGTCAGCAAGTAGTGAAATATTCCATTCAAATTAAAATCAACCCCATTAAGTAGTTGGTAGTTTGTTTCTTCTGCTGAATTGGCTTTTGCAGCAGCGCAGATAGTCCATGGCATTTTACTAAGATGGACAGACCAAGAATGTTCCGAGAACTCAGGTGGGGAATTATCCACCAGTGCAATTTTATTCATACTATTAGCTGAAATAAATTGATCATCAGCCTCTTCCTCTTGCGATAAATGTAAAGAGTTGAAAAAATTCAAAGAGGGAGGAATTTGAAAGAACGATGTTTCCGCTTCAACTGGGTAATAATTTTGATATGGGTCAAAATAACTTTTACTTTTTCCCATCACATTTGAATTTTTTTCGTTGTGATTTTTTTCAATATGCGGGTGTTTTATTGATTTACTCGTTAGTGGATTATTACTGGAAAAAAAGTTCATCTCCGGTTCATTATCCACTATACGCCGGTGCACATGGTGTTTATAATTTGAGCTATGTATTGTTAAGTTATGTTGAATTTTACAAACGTGTGAGTGAGGTGCAAATGAATACGCGAGATATCCGCCGATATAAGCTAGCAATGAGATTACATATATCAGCTTAGTTTTTCGTGATTTGTCTGCAACGTATCCCCACAACGGAGAACATACAAAAGAAATAAAAGGTTTTAAGCCACTAACAATGCCAACTTGAGAAGGAGTCAAACCGAGTTGTTTAAAAAACAAAACCAAATACGGTATCAACGTGCCATTCGCACCAAAGAAAAAAAAGTAAAATAGTTTTGGAGGTAGGAGCTCACGATTTACATTTTGAAGCAAACCTTTCGTTTGTTCTTGCTCTGCTTCCTCCTCCTTCACATTTTCGGCGTTCGAATTTAGT
Source organism: Hydra viridissima (assembly GCF_058129835.1). NCBI lineage: Eukaryota > Metazoa > Cnidaria > Hydrozoa > Anthoathecata > Hydridae > Hydra > Hydra viridissima. The sequence continues at coordinate 16,458,627 of NW_028324305.1, forward strand.
GGCTGGATTTGAATATTTTCGTTTGAACCGCCATCTTCTTTTAAGGGGGCCGAAGACATTTTCTGAATGCATAAATCCTTTCAATTTGACTGGTTTGGTTTATAACATTTTAAATATATATAAATATTAAATCAAATATTCCTCGGGATGCTTCGCCATGGTTAATCATCCTGAATGGTTTGAAAAGCGCGGTAAACCGTGCGTAAGCGTTCAACCGGAACGTCGAAAAAGAAAAGAGCGTATTTTTTGCGCCAGTGCTAGAGGCTGAGAGTGGATAAAAATTTATATATGAACCACGAGAAAAAGGTAAAAAAAATACAAAAAAAACAAAAACAAAAAACAAAAAACTCAGAAACGCTTAACGTATTCAAATTAAAAAAAATCTATTGTACTTTGTAATCGTGATAAGAAAACCTTATTCATTTTAAAACGGGTATTATACTTCCTAACAAAGACACAAATAAACAAGCGACATAACTAACAGACTTTTCTTCTGTAATTACACATTGTCTAGTACACAAAAAACCTGTAAAATCAAGACGCCTTTATTTCGATTACAGTTACATATTTCTTTTTTTCTCTTTGTCCACTTATACGTAGTTATACAATTTGTATACTTTATCGGAATTCTCTAGGGCGTAATTTCTTACGCAATTGTTGCGACATAATTACAATGAAATATAACAATAAGCTATTACAACACATTATGACATTTTTTTATTTAAAAACTTGCTCATAAGATATCGCATTTTGTCGAGTTTCACTTTTGGAAGGAACACCCGTTATTATCAAAGAGTTTTCAAGAAAAACGAAAACGTCCGATGGCCTTAAGATGATCAGAAATTAAAAAATAAGGGAATGAAAAAATTTAGCGAATGAACTGAGGTTTAGCCTTAACTGTCAAGTCTTCACCAGAACTATACAAAAGTCGAACTGGATGCAAAATCCTTCTTTATACAATATCCTTTGGCAAAACCAACCGAAGTCTGGCAAGAAACTAAAAGTACATGATTCAGTTCAATAAAAATAAAATATCGATGGTAGGGGAACATGGGGCAAGATGACGAACGTTTTGAAAAGCGCCTATATCTTATTCAATAACTGTTTCAATAAGTAAAACTTTATCAAAAAGTGGAAAAAAAATCATTATGCGTCACATATATATAAAAAAACCCATATAAAAATTAAAAATTACCAAAGTTACCTCAAATTATCATTTGCCCTGTATGCGCGGCAAGGTGGCGACTTTAAATAAAGTAAGTTCCATTATACCATTACCTTCTCAATTAACACGATATCATAAATTCTAGTTAATAAGGTAGGTAATACAAACGGTTATGTAATTTTTTAAACAATTAAACTATATATTTATATAGGGCTATGCAAAAAAAAGTCTACTAATCAGTTCATAGCAAATTCCAACACAACAAAATAAAGCAAATGTCAAACAAAATATTTTAATGCATAATAAAGCAATGTAATAATGACTAAGCTACACAAAAGTTATTTCAGTACAGGTTTATGGTAAAACATGTACTTTGGCGAAACGACAAACGAGTCATCTTGCCCCGTTCATCTTGCCCCTAGGCTACTTAATCTTCAAAATGACTCAGAACTCTACATAAATAAGTTATCATACTTAATACTACTTGTGTGGCTTCCAAATTGAGCAAACTGAATGAGAACTTTTTGCTTACCTATGGCTGGTGATGTAATGATGAAATAAATCAAATACAAGTGGATAAATTTTTTTTTTCCTTTATATTGGAAAAAACCTTTTTAATAATTATCTTTTATTCCGAAAGCAATATTTTAAAGAAAGCATTTATAAATCTAATAGATGTAATCTGGTTTCCTTTCAGCTACAGTCAGATTTCATATTTAGTTGAGTTTTGAAGATAACAATATGCTTTCATCTTGCCCCATTCGTCATCTTACCCCATGTTCCCCTATTACGTATAATAGCCAATTAACAAACTGTCTGCAGTATAGGTGGGCTATTTTAAAATTTATTTTCAGTATTTTCAGCTTCAGCTATTTTCAAACTTGCATTAGCTCCTATGTATCTACTATGGAAAGCTATGTCTTTTATTATTGTCTTTAGAAAACCATTAAAATATTCCTGTAGATTGTTTACTTTTCTACAAAAAAGTAAACAATCTACAGGAATACGTAAAGTAACATGAAATGTTTCAGCAAAATGGAGATATTTTTTGCTCTAAGTGATAAAAAAATTTAAGTTTCTTCTATTTCTTTCAAAATATTTGATGCAAGGACTGATTAACGATTGATCACAAAATATAATAGTTTACTTCGATCGGAATTCATAGAATCAGATTCAATAGTGACTGTTAAAACATACAACAACTATAATAAGCTACATAACCAGAGGTTATGTAGAAAAATTACAGTTTTGGGGCTTTACAAAACAGATAATAGACAAAATAATAATAGGTAGTTTAAAAATTGAAGGCTATAGTATCCAAGATTATTACAATAGTCCACAAACGGATGGATAAATTAAAGGGATTCTATATCTCATTACTGGTACAAATATCCAATATTTGTTCCATACACTTGTGTTGATGTTTTAGCAGTATAACTCCTTTACACCTGCTGACTTTTGACCCCCTGCTATTCAGTATGAGTGAAATATATGAACCGAAATGTCCTTCAACTATTAAAATAAAAGTAAAAAAGAACTGTTTTTTTCTTAACTTTGAACTAAAAAATTTTCGAAATATTCTGAAAATTTTTCAAACACCATAAAAAATTTAATCTTGAGACAATCAGACATGTTTAAAATTATTTATTTTAAATTTCTCTTTTTTCTTGACTTGTGAGACCAAATATTTCGTGGGGCATTGATTCAAATTCTTGACAAAACATATTGAACAAGAACTTAAATCAATGCCCATACTATTTTCTGACTCAACCATCGGCTCAGAAAACTCCATCGTCAACAAACTGGTGAGTTTATAATAAAAAAAAAACCAGCCGTGCAAATCAATCGTTCTCTGGGATGGCATGTTGTTACAAGATATCATAGGAAGATAACATCAATAAATACATATCATAAGAAGATAATATCATCATAAAAGTGAGTTCTCCCCTCAGTACCTTTTGATAATAACATAAAGCTCCTTTGCAGAAATTGATAGAGTATTCAAGCAACTTAAATCATGAAATTGAAACTAACCTAAGTAAACATTAAACCTGTTAAAATTTTTCAGGTATTGGGACATCAGTAAAAGTTTTCAGGCGTCGGAGACATCAGCAAAAGGAGAAACATAAATAATTTACAGTTTCAATTTCTTGGGGCACTCTTTTGATTAAATCCAATTGATAAGACCAATCTTTAAAAGTAGGACTATCAATCCAGACAGTTTTTGTACTTTTAAATATTTAGAGGATCTGCGTTACCCTTTTAGTTTCAGTAATAATAACGAGGTACTTTGTAAATTTGTGCAGCTTCTCTTTTTGTTAATACTGTTATATAAATTTTAGTGTAAGTTTTTTAAGCTCTTCATTTCATTATTAAGCTCTCCATTTTATCTTTTTACAATGAATTTTATTTTTGAGCACCGTTAAAAAAAATTAACTAAAAAGTCTAAACACAACTAAAGTTCACACAACGAGCAAACCGTTGTTGAGATTGAGAAAGAATTAATCACCTGGTTTGTAGACCAAGAATTGATATCTAGTGAACTGTTACAATACTAAATCTTACACTGAAGGATTAGTCCTTAAACAGTTTACTAGATCTTGTTATTTTAAAAAAATATGATCATAAGTTAATTGTAATGTAAATGTAGCTTTTTGGGTCATGATTGGGCGTTTCTAAGAACTGATTTAATCCGTGCTTATTTTTATAAATTAAAAAATAAAAGCTGTATCTTATTAGTGAACTAAGAAAATTCCACAAATTTTATAAAAAAATTGAAAAAATTTTGCTCACGAATATTAAAACAAGCAAAATGAAAACTATCTTTTTTGATTTACGCAAAAAAGAAAATTTATTTGTAAATTACACTTTTCATTTAATTCTAGTAGAGTTTAAAATAATCATTAGAATAAATAGAATACATTATAATAATTAAAATATTCACAATATATTATAATAATAAGAACTAAAATGGTAATAGGGCTTTTTTTTAGAGAAAAAGAATATAGAAGTAGAGCAAGAAATTAATATTGTAACATTTATCCACATAAATTATTATTATATTTACAAGCCTATTATTTTATCAACATTTAAAATTTTATAATGATTAAGATATTCTGCGAAATTTAGCGTATCCATAAATTCCAATTGCGTCCGTCGTAAAACCGTCACTTTCGTTTCTTCCGTTTAAAGGAAAAAAGTTGTACTTTTCGTATAACAAACCGAGGCCTAACATCTCACAACCATGGTTTATGGGTTCTTTTTCATAGTTCATCGTTTCTAATGTTCTGTTATTTACATAACTTAGTCTTGTAATAAACCATTCGATATTTAGAATCAGAACATTATTTTCTATATACACTCGAGCAGGACGTTGTATTAATGGCCAGTATGTTTCTAGCTTGTAAGTACCAACGTAGTATTTATAATCTGGTGGAAGTATGTACTAAAAAGAGTTGTAGAATTTTTTTTTTTTTATAAACACATTTTTAGCAATTATTTTAAGTATTTTAACTGTGTAAAAAATCAACAAAATAAAGTTACCTTCTTAGCCATTTTATTGAGGATTTGGTCAATTGCTTTACTAAAATTCTTCACTATTATTTTAGAAATGAAGCTAGCTTGACCTTGAGGACTAGCCACCATTACATTGACATCTAAAAAGAGAAAATAAAGTAGATATCTTTACTTAAATAGTTTTTATATATTTTTATCTTTCCTTTCCCAGCTAACACAAAACGTTCAAGTACGTTCGAAGAACGTTGGAAACGTTCTAAGGCTCTTAAAACGTGCCCGACCGTTTCTAACGTTCTACGAACGTTTCTTGAACATTTTGTGTTAGCAGGGTTGTATTTACTTTAGCAACCAAGCAAACACACAACGTTGAAATAACGTTGATCGACGTTGATCAACGTTATTTCAACGTTGTTTCAACGTTGTGTGCTTGGTGGGAAAGCATTTGAACAACTACACTCACTTAGCTTTAAGTCAGGTATCAAGTTAAACAAGGTGCCATATCCAAGTATCGATCCATCTTTTGCAAAGTTCATATATGCAACACGTTTATTTTCTTCGTTATATGGGTCAAACGAAGCTATTTCAAATGGACAACCTTGAGCGTTGCTATCGGGCCAAATAAATGCTATTGCAAAAAAATCACATCTTGATAAAATTATGCAAGCAAAAAATAGCCAAAACCATTAATTACAAATAAAGAAATAAGAGAGGACATAGATGGAAAACCTTCTTTTAGAAATGACTATGATCATACCTGGTTGAAACAGCTCATTCAGTGATCTTTCACTCAAGTTAAAAACGTCAGATGCGGAGAAGAATATGGAACTCAACTAAAGGAAAAAACAAATAAAAAAAACTGAAAAAAGCATTTTCTGTAAGGAAACCCTAAATATTTCCAATTTTGAGTTTTATAGATAATTTAGCGACTCAAAAGAAGTCATTTTTACAACTTCCTCCATTATCAGACACAAGATAAATAGTAATTGTTCTTCTTTTTCTTATTTATGCCAATGTTAACTTTCATTTTTAGCACCAATATTCAGTATCATTTGTGGCAAATAATTGTGTCAAAACCTTTACAAAAAAAAATAATAAATACACAAACAAATCTTTAATAAGTAATTACACCTCACAAAAAGTTCTATCAAAACATGGATTAAAGTTGAAATTCAAATATTCAAAATATTTTTTATATTTTCTCCATGAAGGTAAATATCTGCTTTAATATACTGTGCAAAAGCCTTCCAACTTCAGATTTGTTTACCAACAGTGTAATAGCCACAAATAATTATTTCTCAGTCTCTTTATTAGGGAATACAACTAGAAAATACAGGATATAAATTGACAATATAAAAAAGCTGAAAAGCTCAGAAAAAAAAGAGGCTTTTAGAGGCTAAAGTGACATGTAATTTAGTGAACCCCATAAAACAAAATGAAATGCAACCTAAAATAATGTCATAAAACATCACAGGACTTTATAAAAAAAAAAACTATACATTTTATCTATATTTTGCATTTCCTTCTGCAAAGTCTTACAGAAGGAAATCAAGACACAAACTGGACACTCAAGATGCAATATTAAAGCCACTTTGTTTGAAAAAAAATAAAACAAAATGCTTATTCAAGTTAAAGCTAATAAGATAAAGTAGAAACTCAGATAATTATATAGAAAATTTTAACAACTCTAACAAAATGAGAAAAGCAACAATATAGCTCACTTTAAATTATGACCTTAGCCTGAAAAAGTAATTTTAATCTGAAAATTATGTTCTGCTATAATTTGTGTTTATATTTTTTGCATTTGGTTTGTATCTCATAAAAGTAAGATTAAAAAAGATAACTAAGGATGGCCATTAATAATTTGAAGATGACATTTGCACAGTGTTGTATTTATAGCTTTTTATACTAACCTTACCAAGGTCATGAGTTGTTGAAAACATTCCCCCACTTGGTCTTGACCACCCCCAATCTGATATTTGAGCTAAAGATCCATCCTCATTATAACTTTTAGGAATGTCAGCCTTTCTAAAGAGAATTGAGTTGTATTAATAAGTAACAACAAAATGATTGAAGAGAGTTTATACAATTAAAATGAATTTGATGAAAAAATTTTCCAAAACGTTTCACCTTGTCTTTTAATTCACAAATTTCTTTTATTTATTATTTTGAAATTTTTTTTTTAGTTAATAAAAGTGATTGCTACACTTTAGGTAAGTTCTCATAACCAACCTACCAACTTCTCACCTGGAAAGTATGTCATACCCAGTATTATTCATACTAAGTGGTTTGAGTATGTTGGCATCAATCCATGCTTCCAAACTTGTATTTGCAACAATTCTTTCCAAAATTCTACCAAGAATTGATGCTGCAAGATTGCTAAAATAAATACAAAACATAATAGACAAAAATTTGAGAGCTGCTGACTGGAAAGATTTCCTCTCTGTTCAATAAAAGCATTTACCTGTACGATGGTGATTGTTTTGGTGGAAATAAAAGGGATAGTTTTTGTATTCTCTTCAACATAACAGTGTTATTAAAAGGACAATAACTTATATTTGTATATGGATAACAAGGAGCTTCTCGTTGGATGCCAGCCATCATGCATGCTAAGTGTCTTTATGAAAAAAATAAAAGTGTTCATTTACACTTAAACTTATATGCAAATAATTGTTAAAAATACATCCTTCTGCAGGTAGTATTTAAAATCTTATGAACTTTTAACCAATCAAATTAAAGATGATTCATTCTATTTTAAAAATCCATTTTTACCCCTCAAATTAAGGTTACTGCAGTAAATATTTTAGAAGAGATTTATTGTTTTTTTAATTGAAAAGGAATAAACAAAAATGTTTATGACCTGAATGCCACCAGAAAAGTATCCTGAATATGTTTACAAAAATCAATTTTGTGTCAGTTATGCAGCTGGATTATTTTAAATAATGCTGGCTTGTTAAGGATGAATAACAAAAGTTTTAACTTGACAACCATGCATAGAACTACTAAAGATGATGTTTAAAAGAGTTTTATAATTTAGCCATTATCCTAGTGAGATTTATAAAAGTTAAAACACTGTTAACCCATCATTACAAAAATGATAGCAATTGATGACAGCTAGTTTAGGAAATTTGATAAAACGAACATTCATTATGATTTTATTATCACATATTACATACTTTTATCATTGCTTTTATTAATAAATATTACATGCTTTTATAATTGCTTTTATAATCACATATTACATGCTTTTATCATTGCTTTATCATTTATTAAGGTATTGAACTCTATTATGAATGAACTCTATTATACATGAAAATTAGGAAACTGAAAATAGATTAGACATTTCTAATAAGGGTGAATGCAAAGAAAAGCTTTATTGCAATAATTTGCATTTAATATATTTTGACTGTATTTAATAAACAGTAAAAAAAACAAAACAATTTGTTGGTTGATTATAAAGGCAGGAATTTTATTGCTTCCATTTCTTTACATTACTTTGATACTTGGTTACACTAAAGATACATTCCAACAAAATTTAAATTCACAGCAGACTGTTTCCTTTCCACAACTACAACATTTAAACCTTACAAATGTGAATAGAACAATCAAGCACTTTCAACTTTGTGTGTTTGCATGTGTAGTGTGTTTGAATGTGGGTGTGTATATTTTGGGTAAGATATGTATACTTAGATTTTACACAGGAAACATCCATAGCTCAATTCTCACCTGAAAGTAATGCTTTCGTTGTTAAAGTTGTTGTTAATGGTAAATGCTGGTGTATACAAGTGTATTGGGTCATCAATACTTTTAATAAAATTTTGCTCAACAAGCTTGTGAAGCATTAATACCTAAAATATGTAAATATACATATATATAAATATATATACATATGTTAAAAAATTAAACTATCTCTACTCTACAAAAGTACAACACCTATGGTTAATTTAAACCATTATTTTTTTTTTATTTTTCTCAATTTGTAACAGAAGTAAAAAACAGATGCAAAAATTCAATCACATATATTATATTAAATGAAAAATAACTAAAAGAACACTAAAAAAAAAAAAAAAAAAAAAGAATTACATTTAAATTTTGTCTTCTTATTTTATAATTTATTATTGTGAAGTTATATTACAAAAGCAAAAAAAAATGTTTTGAATTCAGTTATTAATTTACTTATTTATATTACCAGATATAAAAAGATAAATCAGAGATTTGTATTATTAAATTGTACACTTTAATTTTGATGTGCTATAAATATTTTTAATTTCTACTTTATAAGGATGTTAATAATCATATGATTTTAAAGAATTAATGAAATATTCTTTAAGAAAAGTTCAAATAAAAATTATTTTTTTTTTAATCTAGAGTAAGTAAAAAGTTAAATATTAAACAATAAATAATTTTGTTTCTTAGATTTTTCAGCAAAGCTAATATCCACATTAATATGCATATTAATATGCATATTAACATGCATGTTCAAGGTGGAATGAAATTTTAAAAAATTACAACCACGAGGTAGTTTTACTAAATCGTTGTCTTTTTATGACCATTAATTACTATAAGAAACTATTTTTCTTATATTCGGCCTCTAAGATGTACCCTAAAGAATATCAAAATATTACAATTGTTTAAAAAGATTCCTAAAAATGTTTTCTAAGACCCAAAAAAAACTTTAAATTTATTTGTGAGGAGACAAGTAAAAATGTTAATGTGTTTCACAACGATCAGTTTTTATAACTGTAAATTAACTTCCAATATGCCTCAATCCTTTTTTTAAATTTGGACTATTGCTCAAAATATTGTCGAATTTTGTAACAATTTCATATTTGTGTCTGTAACAATACGAGATCGTGATGTAAAAGTTAAGTGAAATTTGCGCCAACTGAAGATTTTTGCAAGAGATAAAAAATAATCTACGTTAAACTAATCGTAATATTAGACGGCGATCATTGTTTTCAAATCAATTGTTTTTCATGCTTTTCTTGTTATTAAAGCTTTAAATTTTAATTTACTGGATTTTCTTGATTTTAATCGCAATTGATCTTAACAACAATCAGTAGTGCTTGTGTAACATTCCAGACTCCAGGCTCCAGATGGTTAACTAAAGTTATTAGGACCCTGCGTCTGGATGTTACTAGCGATTATTCATCAAACTATTTGAACACATTTGGGATATTTTAAGAGTATACCTATATTAAAATGAGACCGTTGTGCAAAGATGCTTATTTGGCGATATCCAGATCTCGCTATTTAATGAAGTTCTTTAAAGCTGTTATCGACCCAACAATAAACAAAATTTTAGCTGTCAGAAAGGATCATTCCTGGAATGATAACCGCGACCAATTAAGAGGTATATCCACATTTTTAAGGCTGCCGTAATTTTACTATCATAATAAAATGAATTCTTACGCGTAAGTAGAACTGCGCGCGTAAGAAGAATTGTATATGTTATTCTTAAACTTAACTTCGCATCAAACGATTAAATTGGTCCTAATCGGTTGGCAAAATTTAAAAATTATTGTACTTTTAGTTGTTTTTAGATTTTCTAAATCAGATCTGAAAAATAAAACGTTAAAAAGCAGAAAAACGTTGTTCAGAACAGGAATTTCTTTGATTTCTTATCCATGAATAACTGGTTAAGCCATAAGTAAAATTTGTTACTGAAGCTTCTGCTGCCGTGGTCGGAAAAATATTTAAATTCGGTTTCATTCTTGCAAAATTCGGCTTTAAGTATTAAATGCCTTGTTTTAACACCAAAGCCAAATTTCGATCGAAGTTGAAAAAATGAAATACTTTATTAATTCTTACTGAGGTATTCTTTTTTTTTTTTTTTTTTTTTTTTTTTTATCAAGCGTTAAGTTTGCACACAATTACAATATATCATTAAAAATTATTTTTAAATGATTTTTTTTTTTTTTTTTTTCTGAAAAATATAAAACATTTAAAAATGTTTTTTTTTTTTGAAATTTTGAAACTCTTTGGGCTCACTCATCTCAAACTCTCTGGGCTCACTCATCGTAGATATAGAATTTAAAGAAAAAAAAATACACCAAGAAAAATACAAACACCGAGTTGTGGTTTAATTCAAATTTTTTTAGATCCAACGAGACGTAATTTATGAAAAACAATCGAAAAATCCATTCAGCAAATTAAACTATATTACCGTAAAAACCTTGCTAACACTTGCAATTGGAAATGGAGTTTGAGTTGTAGGAGTATTTATGTCAGCAGAATTTGCATAATTAAACTTCCAAATCTCTTCTCCATAATATGTAACTGTAATTGAAACAGCCTAAATATTAATTAAACAAAAATATTTGAATAATTATATATAAAATGTAGGGCTGGTACTGATTAATTTTATTAAAATTAATCTCATTTTATTAAAATGAGATATGTAGGAAGGTGCGTGCGCATCAACTTTTAATGAAAGCAATATGTTCGATCGTCTAACTCAATTAAGATTAATTTAAAAATCTAAGAGAATTTAAAAATTTACTCTAAAATAAAATAATTTTTGAAATACTATAAAAAAATTTAACATCAAGAATAACATGGGATTAAACTTGCTTGTTTGTTTTTAGTTTCGAAATGATTGCTTTTGTATCCAATCATTTAACAGTAAAAAAGAATGTGGGCTCCAGACTTCTTTGGATCAAACTGTAATCAGATGATACGGAACATTTCTTTCTATTTAGAATCGGGTTTCTCGGTTTAAGGGATTTTTTGAAAAGCACTTAAATTCTTTAAAGAGTATTAAGTAAACTAAATGAAGTGGTTTGTAAACTCACTTGCCCTAGGTTTTCCGTTAAAAAGTACAGCGCTTACTCCGTCAAAATGTGCAGCGCAATCGCTGTTAAAACTTTCTCCTTTAAAATAATCAGCGCTTGTCCAAATTTTTTTTGATTTTGCCTTTGATATGCATGAAAACTAATGCATGATAGCAAAAAACTTGCTTTTATTTTATTCTACTCAAACTCCTCAGAATTATTTTCTAAAATCAAGGAGAAAATTCAAGTAGTAATTTTATTACTGTTAAGATGAAAATCTTGCTTAACATCTGTACCTACTTTGTATTTTCCATAAAATAGCTCTGGTGCGATTCCGGTTTTCGATTCAACAACTGCTTCTAAAAACTCTGAATGACTTTCTATATCATTGATTCTTTTTGCATAAGCTCTTCGGAAGCAAGGTTCTGATGGTAACGGCGGGGTTTTGCCGGTCTAAAGAAAATACATTACTACTACTTTGTGCCAAAATTAAAAAAACCAACTTTTAGTAGAGCGCAGAACAAATTGATGGATAAAGTCTGCTTTTAAGAATGTTTTAAAGAATGATACAATGACAATAATTAAATATATAGAATAGAGCAAGAAAAATAGCGCTAATGTACGAACTTTATGTTGATTTGGTATTGTTTGAGGAGAATTTTTACTTAAATATTTCTGTTTCACAACTTTTAGAGGAACATAAAAACGAAGAGGTAATAATTATAGATAATAATAAAAATTATAGATATAATATAAATTTGACGCATGACTGTGTTTGAATAAATGAAATAAAAAAAACATCCGTACATTTTTTTCAAAAAATCTACTTTTCCGAACTTCAAACGCGTAGAGCGTGCAAAATGTGACAACCATGGTAAACAAGAAAAAGACCAGAAAAAGATACACGCATTTTTTTCTGTGTTTTTGTGATTCGTTTTTGTCGCACCTTAGTTTATTTGGTGTGTATACTTTCGGCAGAGTTTCGGACTCTGTGTAAGCATTCAATTTAGTCCATGGGCTCATGCTGATAACTCCGTCTTTAAAAATAATCTCATTTATATCAGTACGGTTCCCATTCGGAAGACATAGTTCTGTTTTACTTTCTGATTTATTGACAACATCTGCAATCATAATCTTGTTGGAATGGCGAATAAGACCTGCAATAAACAGACAATTTTAACCAAACTTTCATTTTAGATTTAATAACTATTTTTATTATTTAAGTTCTTCTATTTATCATTACCTATGTACTGCTTGTTTTTACTTATTTAAAATATTTTTACTCTGGAATACCGAATAATCATCTTCCTCCTACCAAAATTTGAAAGAGACAAGTTGCGAGAGTTGCGAGAGTGTGGCAAAAGAAGTTGGACACGAACAAATTTATAATTTTAGAACCTGTTAATGAGCGACAAAAAATAAAGTGTCTGACATAAAAACTCTTTCTTTAATGTGTTGAATCAGTAACATTCCCTTAATATTAACCTTATATAAAAAAATACATTTACAAATAAATCTTACTAGTTGTAGACATTTCTGTAGAAAGCTCTAAAAAGCTTAAACAAAAGTCAAGTTTAGTGTTTATATGGAGCGCCTCTAATGGTTCTACAGAGCGCCTTACGCGTTATTTTGCTTGCTACAGGTAAGGGAGGAAATTGTCATGCCGAGAAAATCAATGCAGTATATATAAGTTAAAAGGTATTATTAAGATAAGCAGGGGATCCTGTTCTTTATTCAAATAAAATAAATGAATAAATTGTACTATTTAACAGCAAGTTTCTTATATTTAAAAAAAAAATATTTCATTAGAATTAAAGGATCTATTTCAAGCATTCATTAAAATCATATTTATGCTCACTAAACTCCCATTCCATCTAATGATTGCTTCTGTTTTTCCTTAAGCTATACATTTGAGTTGATCTTTGTCATCATTCATCTGATATAAGATTTTTGAAACATCTTTCAATGCCATGTTTTTATGGAAAATTCATTTTATAACAGTACAAGACTCCAGCCTAGTTTAACGTATTTCTTTTATACAAAATCACATTTATTGACAAAAAAAAAAAAAAGCATTTTTGAATAAAATGACGCAAAAAAGGAAATCTCAATTACAACGTTAAAATTTTATCTTGTAACCAGGAAACAAATTTGCTTTCGTATTTACAGGTTAATTGACAAGGGTGGGATGGGGTAACCGTTTTTTTGTCTCTTAATTATTCAAACATTCATAGACTAGAATGCATCAAATCCTGTTTAATCTTATAGTTATAAATATGAATCAGACATTTTTCACAACGATTTGTAACCATTTTGATTGCCAAATTGATTTTTTTAAAATTGAACAAAAATTTTACAATTTTGAATTTTGCTTCTCCAAGGCCTTCTTATTTTCTTTATTCCAGTCTAAAACGATAAAATTAACGGAAAACTAGTTTTTTTTATTCAAAACGAATTTTTCTCAGAAAGTTTCTTTTAATCTAAAAGTGAGTTGGTGTAAAGTGGGCCTTAGCAAATGTGTTTTGACCGTTTTGCTTAAAATTGATTTTTGTAATACAGCTTGAGAAATGTTAAAAGATCCTTAGTAAATTATAAATGTTCCAAGATTAAAATCTTATCTTCCACAACTAAAATCATGAAATTTTAAATGTAAAGAATTAAATAATTAATCGCGGAGTTTATACCTAAGTCATGCGAAAAGCTGAACTAAAGTGAAATACCATTTCAAGGCTATTTTTCAAAACAATTAAAAGTGTTGATTTAACAATTAAAAGTGTTGATTATCTACAATTCAAACAAACCAACTGTCATTCTAAAAAAGACTATTCGCAGACTACAGTTACCTTACCAAGGTAACTTGTGACTACATGTGAAAGGTTTTGAACGTTTAAAAAAGCGAAAAAATCAAAAATTAATCAAACAAACGATTTAAAAACATATATATATATATATATATATATATATATATATATATATATATATATATATATATATATATATATATAATTTATTATAAAATGTACTTTTATGCAATTTACATTGTATAATATATAACTTTTATAGTTATGCAATAACTATTTGCTGAGCTTTGTTTTATAAATATATTTGTTTTACTCAGTAATGGATTTAATGGCTATTTTTAGTTAACCTATATTTTTTTATTTCATATTTATATCATAAAAACATGTAGAAGGATGAGACTTCACTTAAACGCATCAATATTTGATCTCTGTCATCTTTATGTTTGCGTATCAGTTAAAGTCATTTTAGACGCCCTCAAAAGATAACTTGTATTAGTTAAGATAATAAAATGTAAGAAAAAGAATAAGATGAAAGGAAATTCATTTAAAATGCGATTTGAAATGAATTAAAAAATAAAAATTTTTTTTTAAAAAAAAAGAACCAAGTTAAAAAAAACAAAGCAAAAAAAAAATGACGTCATTTAAGCTACCATAACTTTTTTCAAATGAATTTAGATTTTTTTTCTTTCAAAGCACTTTTGCAGTGAATTGATTATGGTACTTAGTATAATTTGTGTCATCAGTTTGACTGTATCTTGTATTTACGTCATAAATATATATATGACCCTTTATGTTACCTTATATATCTATTTATACATCATATATATATATATATATATATATATATATATATATATATATATATATATATATATATATATATATATATATATATATATATATATCAATTACAAACCCAGAAAGGTTTTTAGTTTAAGTTTATTATTTGCGAACGAGTAACGGTTCAAGAGAATCGTGTTCTCTTAAATTAAAACTTACTTTTAAACTCAGGGTGTTTTAAAGTTTGCCTTTTGACCAACCACATTAATAAAAGATAAGGGAGACAAAATATAAAAGGACACAAAACGAGACAATAAAATTTGCAATTGTATTTGTATAAACCAAAAATAAGCGTTTCTAATAACGTGTTCGAAATTAGAAGCTAAAGAAACAAACTTACATTTTAACTTCCATTGAGCCATTTCTACAAATTTATTAGCAAACAACGAAGAAATAAATCTTTAAAAAAAAAACTTAAACTATATTTAACAATTTTAAAATTTACACTTTATTTTATATTTTTTTTTTTTTGCAAATTGATTGTTTTAATTTTTAACGCTCTGTTATGACGCAATACTTTTTACTTTAAAACATTTTGTAGAGTTGGTTTGCTGAACGGCGTTCAATTACGACATTCACCCGTCGAGGGATTAGCGAAAGAAAAATAAGGCAGTATATTTACCGATTATTTTGTTTTGTGGTTTAACACTCCCACAAAAAGCCTTATCAAGTTTTGCATTAAACACTTTAACACTCATTTTGACCTTTTTTAACTTGGGAAATGGGATTTCGTTTTTAGCAATCTAAAATTTGACTCTAAAATTATTGTCTTTGTTTTGAAATTTTTATTCTTCGCTTTTTTCTGGATTTTCGAAATTTTTTTGCTTTCTTTCTTTTTTTTTTTTTTTAATTGTAATCGTTTTATTTGATCTTTGGTAAAAATTGATGAAAAATGTTTACATTACGTTTGAAAAAATTTTTAACACTTTTAATACGATTCCCTTATTTTCTTAAAATGGATTCGCTTCCTTTTATATTTTGTGACGTAAGTTTTTACGTTATGTGTGTGTGTGTGTGTGTGTGTGTGTGTGTGTGTGTGTGTGTGTGTGTGTGTGTGTGTGTGTGTGTGTGTGTGTGTGTGTGTGTGTGTGTGTATATTTATAAAAGTATGAATGTATGCATAAATATATACGTGTAGACATATTTTTTCCAATATTTTACAAAACGTAACGAGAAATATAAGAGTAGTGTTCGCCGCACAAAGCTGGAATGTATGTATGCCATACCATTAATGCTGAGTTTTTGACAATAACTTTAGGGTAAGTTTGGTATTTAGAACTATTTTCAAATTCGAAGTTTTAAAAAATTGTAATTAAGAACTTACGTTTCGAAATCTTTTTAAAGCAATAAAATTTTGTTGGAGTTAAAAACTCTTCAGACAAAAATATCTAAAGCTAGTCTTTCCTATGTTTGTTGAAATGAAAGGTTTTTACATTATGAAAAATAGAACGCAACTTGATTGAACCTTGAACGTTAGTAGTTCTTCTTATTATAATAATGTGTATTTATAATTTATAGGTGTATAAAATAAAAGAAACAATACTTGTTGCTTTT
The DNA here is from genome assembly GCF_058129835.1 of Hydra viridissima. NCBI lineage: Eukaryota > Metazoa > Cnidaria > Hydrozoa > Anthoathecata > Hydridae > Hydra > Hydra viridissima. The sequence continues at coordinate 16,475,273 of NW_028324305.1, forward strand.
TGTTTTCATAGACTGGACTAAGTGCGTTTCCAGTTTCTTCTTAAAAGTGGAATCAAAGTATGTAGGTACTTAGTGAGATTTTGATAGATTCAGACCAAAAAACCCCACAACTTTAAGAAATGCTTTTTTAATTAACGTGAGTTTTATAATTTTCTGAAAAAAGTTATAAATCTAAACAAAGTATTTTGACAAAATAGCGTAATTAGCGTCAAATTTAAACAAGTGAAGTTTTCTTTCGGCTTTTTCTTTTGAGGCTTTGACTTAAAAACGATAAGATACTAGCGATGGATCATTACTACGATTTAAAGATTTCTAAGTTAAAAGATGCTTTTATATCTTCAATTTCAGTCAAACTGTGCTAATAATCATCTGAAAGTTCGATCTTGAAAAGTCTAATTCGATAAATATGATTCATGCGTTAAGTCTGCCTTACAATAATGTTTTCGTTTACAATTAATAGTTAAAAAATTCATATTGCAATAGCCTCTAAATGATTACACCTATAAGGCCTCATCTTCTATCAGACACTAAATATCGAGTGAGCTTTTACAGTTATCATCTGGTTTCCACAATAAAAATTTCTTTTTAATTGCTGCATTAGGAGTTATGAACATGATCTGATTTTTAAATTTTTAGATTTTTAATGATCTATATCTTATATATAAAAAAAAATTATAAAGTTAATAAAAGCTTATAAAAATAATAACGTATTTAAATTAGGGATGGTATTCATAAACGACTATGAGGATTCGCAAACCGTCAATGCGCTCAAACTTGATTTAATTCATAAATTGATGCTTATTGCAACTTAAGCGCATGAGTGTGAACGTGAAACGTGCATGTAGTTATCTGCATCTTGTTAAAGATATTTTAACGGGCTGGATAGCTTTTTTAACAGGCTGTCATATTGTTTATTTTTTAAATTTTTTTCTTTTTTTTATTGGTCTTTTTTTTTGTTATGCAATTTTTCTTTTTTTCAATTTTCTTTTTTTCAATTTTTAAGATTGAAAAAAAAGCCAATAAAAATATGAAAAAAATGACAACTTGACAGCCTGCAATAAGACTGTAATACACGGCATAACTAATAAACTAATATACATGAAGGTCACTACATCAAAGTCATCTCAGATTTTCATGGAGTGACCTTAATGACTTTCTTCATTCTCATGAATTTCGGAAAGCACTACACCTTCTTGGTATATTTCATTTTCTTTTATTTTATTTGAAATTTAGAGTTTTTGAAGAAAAATTGTTTCGGCAAACATGTTTAGAAGATGTTTTTAAAATAGTTTTGTAAGTAAATAAAAATACCAACTGTAAATGTGTTCAAGTTTTTTCGAGACGACCTGAGTTGGTCATTAAATAAAAATTCTCAAGACAAAAAAAAAAATTAAAAAAAAAAAAACTGTAAAAAATACTTAGGAATCTCACCCTCCGTTTCGACGTTTTGCAAATGAATGCGAAGTTTAGATTGCACTAGTTGGTCACCTTCATCAAAGCTCATCTTTTGAAAAACAACATTTAGATGGAATACTTTGTACAACAAGTGCGGCTTCTTCTTTATCATGTTTTATAAAATAAGCAAACTATTTATTTTTAAAATTTTTCTTTTTTTTTGAAACAATTTTCCATTTTGTTTATTTGTGTTATAATTAGTATTGTGTGCACCGTAAAAAAAAAAAAAAAAAAAAAAAAAAGGGCGAGCCTATAACAAAGGGCCTGGGAACTTGCTTTAACTGATAAAATGATTTTTACTATAAAATTTAAGATAGCTACAAGAATTTTGATACACAAATACTGATTAATATTGGTTAATAGATATCAAAAATTTTGACCGGAGAAAACGAAAGAAAAGCTTAAGAATTTTTATAAATTACAGTCCCGCAAAATCATTTAAAATTGATAGGTTTTTGCCACTCGTTGATCTGTCCGTTGCCATAGCATCATCATTCAAAAGCTCGTAAGCTTATAAAAAAAACTCACAGCTATTTAAATAAAAAATCTTAGAAAAAGTTTTGCAGTTCATTAACTTTCACAAGGTTACTGCTTCATTGATTTCGATTTTTGTGTTTTAGAGTTAGGTACTTGTTTTCTGAATTCTTCAAAAAAAAGTTATTTTCTTGTAATTTTTTTTTTCTTTTTACATCAAGCACAGGTGGCATCCGAATGACGATGAATTGAAAAATTATAAAATTTTTCCGATGTTTCGGAAATTTTTGATGCCGCTAGAATATTTTCAACAGCAGAATCAATTCTTAGCTTCAAAGAGACTCCGAAACAAGTTATGCACTCTGCAAGAGCACATCATGTGCTTTGGGCTCGCTTACAAGTCACTTTTTTATTAGTCATGTATGAAGCGTTATATCATCCCTTCAAGACATCAAGACAAGAAAATGAATATATCTCTTAGACAACTTTTAAGCATATTCCGAAATATTAGACAAAATTTGCAAATTAATTAATTTTAGCTGTGTTTTATATTTTTAAGTAGATGTTTTTAAGCTTGCTTTTTTTTTTTTCCCTCTGATTTTTGACGTAAACTAATTTTAAAGTTGCAAAACTTTATTTTAAAATCAATCGACGTCAACGTCAAGGATTTTGAACTTTCGTAAAACTCAAAGCGAAAATCTAATACAAGTTAGGTGGACAAAAGTCATTTCAAGGAATCAATTAGTAGAAAATCCCATGATATTTCTGAACACTCCCTAGAGAAAAATTCCAAGTATTATTTAATGCATGTGTTTTTAAGTATTGAATTGTTAGCGCTTTAGCGATATTTAAAGAAAAATATATTTTTGTTGTCAAATTTGTTGCATTTTTGCATTGTGAGAATAGTTTATAGAAAACTTATTGTGAATAATAATTACGACTGTTGCGATGAATTTTACTTTAGAGGGTGTGTACTTTGTATTTTATCGAAAATTTAGTTCAAATAAGTAGCATAGCTAGTGTTCTGTAGATTTTAAAAACACTATATAAAAGTTTTAATCTATTTTTTTAATTTTCAAAGCATGTAACTAATTTTATCCACATATATCCAGGCTAATTTTTTCACATAAAAAAACCACAACCCTAAGGTGTTTAGATATAAAAATTTGGCTGCCCAGGTCTGCGCGTTTAAATTTTGTAGAGTTTTTTTTCAGACCGAATGTATTCTATTACAAAATTGGCATTATTTGAAGAATGGCGAAAACATACAAAGGAAGAACGAAACTTTAAACGCCAGGTAATTATTCTATAAAACAACAAAGTATCATTTTATTTCAACCATTTTCATGACCAGAACAATCGAATTGGTGAAGAAAATGTTTTTGTCCAGCTAATTTGTATTAGACGATTCACTGTGTGACGTCAACATCTTAAAGTGAATTTGTATTAGACGATTCACTGTGTGACGTCAACATCTTAAAGTGAATTTTGCCGCAAACCGACCATATTGTTGGTACCTTATTAAGTGTCCAATTTTTTGCAACGTTCCAAATTTTTGCTGCACAAAAACGCAGTTTGCATTGGAAGCTTACCCTCATTTGATGAATGACATGGTCAGGTTCCAGTCGACTTTAAACAGTAAAGATTTTTTGTATTTATTATTAAAAGGGTTAACTACTTCATAATTTTATATTTGTCAATAAAAACAAGCTTAATTTCTCTTTCTATTTTGCATAAATTTTCACTTTTAAAAATATATTACCATTAAAAATGTATGTTAGTTCAATATTTAGTTCAATATTAATAATCTTTATTTGAATATTTTTATTATTTTTATTATTAGAATATAAAAGAAATCATATTTACTAAACTTGCATTATAAAACAAACTTCAAAATTTAGAAACAGACACAAAGTATATGCTATAAAATACTATTATGTTTCATCGTTAGTGTGTACAGGGTATAAGTTACGTTTCTTCCGCTATTTTATTCTCACACTTTGAGTAAGGTTTTTAAGCTTTTTAAAAACGTTTTTAATTTAATAAATTCAAATTTTTACTCCAATGAAAATACAATCAGACTCAATTAAACAAAATTTCATCAATCCAATATCATCAATTAAATTATTTCAATTTATATTCATTTCTTTTCTTTGCTTTGTCTTTCTTTGCGATTTATCAATGCTTGAAGCAAACAGTACGTACAAAATATCGTTAAACTAACACCACCTCCAATTTTGAACGAGCTCTTTACACCAACATGATTAATCAAAACTCCACCGATTATTGCCCCTGATCCAGTTCCCAGTCCCCAATAAACACCTTGCAAAATACCTAACAAAGTAAGAAATGCGCTCAAAAAAAGATAAAAATGAAAAAAAAAAACAAAAAAAAACAAAACAAAACAACATTTGTTGAAATACTTGAAGTAAAACAACGTGCAGAAAAAAATTTTAATTTTCTTTTTTAAACTTTTTCTATAAATATCTAAATAATAACTTTTCTATATCTAAACGTTGAAAGCGCAAATGTGCTTGAGACTCAGCAAAAAATAAAATATGCCGTTTTTAAAAGTTAAAATTTGGTCATTACCCCAACAAACACTAACTTTTAAAACAACTCACAAATTGTAGAAATATTATTTAAAAATCAAGCAATTTTGCATTTGATTATTACAATAAAAACTAAAATTAAACCTTGCATTGTTGCTGCAGTATTTTGCGGTGCTGCGTCACCAAGATAAGTAATACATGATGACCATGATATAGCATAAATAAGTCCTTGTGCAACTTCTATTGGTATAGCCCACCATGGGTTTGTCAAACTTGCGTATCCAAAAAAGCTAACTACGTACGATCCTAATGCCCAGCAAATAAGTTGAATATGTCCTATTTTATCAATGAAGTAGCTAGACGAGAAAAAACCAAATATTATTGCTACACACCTACAGCCTGTAGCAACACCCATCATAAGTTTTGATGCACCTAAATCTTCCAGATACCAATTTAAAAAATTCATAATGCTGCCATGGCAAAAACCACAAAACCAGCATATTGCCAAAAATGAACCATACTTCAGGGTGAGAAACAGTTTAACACATTCCAAAGGCTGGGATGCCTCTTTAGTTTCAGCATACCTAAATTTTACAAAAGACAAGCCAAACACAAAAGCAATACCCATGAATATTGAAAACAAGTAGAATAACACCATGTAATTTGTAAAAATTTTCCCGCAAAATTCATACTGGAATTTATCTAAAACAGCTCCTACTGTAAACGATGCTAATCCATATCCAATGCTGCCGAACAATCGCGTCTTTCCATAATGCTTCTTGTTTTCTCCTAAATGTTCTAACAGCGCAGTATCAATCATAATAAAAGATGGCGCCTCTAGAAATTCACCAATAACTATTAACACCAATAAAACATAAAAAATATCTCTAATTTCTGATCGGTCTCTTTCGATAACATACTTTATTTGAAAGTTTTCCTGATGGTACGTTGCAACATGCTCCACAGTTTTCTCTCTTATATTCATTATTGAACTTCTTGAGTTTATAAATGCATGACTTTGATTATGCTCTTCCTGTTTTAAAGTTGTATTTTTTGTTTTACTACTTAAAACAAGCTTTTGTTGGGTTTCTCTTTTGTCTCTAGATGTAGTTAGCTGTTTGGATTTACAATTTATGCAGTTCTCTGTGTAAAGGAGTTCACCAAATCTTCCTTGAAAACTCACAACTGGAATAAGGTCTTTGCGTTGAGCGTTTAAACTCGTGTTGCCGAAAATCATTTTTGCTACACTATAAGAGGTGTTAGTTATTTTACAAACTTCTCTATGAGGTCGTGGAAAGGCGAGTAATAATGTCATAACCAACCATGCAAGGATCGAAAATAGTAGTATAGCTTTCCGGGCTTTATATTTGTCGGCTAATAAAGCCCAAAACGGTCCACTAATAAACTGTATAATAGGTCTAATACCCGCTAATATGCCCACACAAGATGCGCTAAGTCCAATTTGTTTAAAATATACTCCTAAATAAGGAAATGTCGAACCAAATCCTGCAAAAAACAAAAAGAAAAACCCTTTCAATTGCAGCAAATCTTTGTCAATATTTATTATAATCTTGTTCGACTCTGTTGAAGTTCCTTCGCTCTTCTTTACTTGCTTTTCGCATTTTTCACACGGTTTATTTGGAGTATTACCACATTGTATGGACATATCAGACGGAATATCAGAATCGTCAAGAATAAAGTCTTTCATAAACATCAATAGACACTTGCAACAGAACTCACGTTTTCTGGTTAAGTTTTTGAAAAATACTTTAATTTAAGAATAAAATCATTTTCCTCATTAGAAACGATAATTAGCCTCATCATATTAAAATTTTTGCTTTCATAAGATTTTGGAACAATTGCGTATTTGCTGAAAAATTGTCGCAAGAAGCTCCCTAAAAATGCTGAAGGGGAGGCCAATACTGTTACGCTTCGTTGCGTGAAACAGCTTTAATTTTCGACCTTTTATTGAATACATACATACATACATACATACATACATACATACATACATACATACATACATACATACATACATACATACATACATACATACATACATACATACATACATACATACATACATACATACATACATACATACATACATACATACATACATACATACATACATAAATTATTTTAAATTAAACTTTTTACTTTTTATAAATCGTTTTAACAACCCTCAATTTTTTGAAGAAATATATTTCATGACCAAAGTTTTTGTTTTAAAAGGATTTTGGTTTTCAAAAATTCATTTATAAAGTTTTTTTTTGATACTTTGAAGTGTTGAAGCTTGTACTGCTTTTTCTGTACAAAGATGATGAACAGTTCTAGAAAAAGAAAATATTGGAAGATTTCCAATGATCAAAGAAAATCTCTATTTTGATTTAATCCTATATATCGATCACGAGCAGATAGATAAATGCATTTATCGCACTTGTGTTTATAATAGCTTTTTTAAACTTTTTTTGTTTTGATTTTAAGCTATTTGTTTTAAAAAAAGCCAAACTTAAAATATAAAATTAGATGGGCTTTTATTTATGAAATAAATCGAAATTATATTTTGGAAAAGGTGAAGCTCTCTCAATCAAAATATCTGTTTTGATTTCATCCAGCAAAACATAACTTGCTAAAAAAAATGCTTTTAAAAAGTATTTTCTTCTGTATGATTTTAACCTTCACAAACTCGAACACTGCACTTGAAGGGATATTTTGGGAAGTAAAGCCGTTTATATTCAGAACTGCTGATGGACGTGTAGACGGCATTATCCCGAAGATATTTAAACAAGGACACTATTATTGTGAAAAAGAATACAATGAGCTGATCAATTTCACAACTCATCTTCCCTCGCGAAGAAGCTACTTAGATCTTCTTTACTCCAAAAAAAAGTATGGTGAAAACGAGCTCATTAACATTTCTCAGGACAGAGCTATTTGGTTCCCTGATGACACTTTTATAGATGCTAGAGATCATGAAAAATTCAGAGGGTTGCGTTCTTTCCAGTTATTCAAGTCAGATGGGATTGCTGTTATTGTGCCTCGCTATATGATCTCATTACCAAACAAAATGCTTCGAGGTATTTTGAGCTGTCGGCAAATATTAGTACTAATTTTGATGCTTGCATTAATATTTGGGGTTGCTATATGGGTTGCAGAGGTGAGATCAAACAATCAGTTTTCAAAATTTTTTATGCAAGGTACGATTAGTGGCATTTGGTGGAGCGTAGTATCTATGACAACAGTTGGGTATGGCGATATTGTACCTAAATCAGTTCTTGGACGATTAATTGCTTCTATTTGGATGTTTTTCAGCGTCATCTTAGGGTGTCTTATGACGGCGACAGTGACAGAAGTTATTACCAGTGTGACGTATTTGGAAATATATAAAAAAGAAGTTTCAGTGGTTCGAAGCAGTTATGAATTTCACTTTGCGAAAGAAGTTTATGGTGCCTTTGCAGAACCTGTGGAATCTTATGAAAGTGCTTTGAGTATGGTACGCAGCGGGAAAGTCTTTGCTGCGCTTATAAATGCTGACGTAACTGCCTGGCTTCAAGAGGAAATTGAGAACGATAAGAACGTTGTCCCACTTCGGGTTGTCAAGATTTTGCCCGCAACTTTATACATAAACTGTCTCATTTCTACGAACTTGTCTGAAGGGGCTAAGAAAGCATTTAACTGTATGGCAAAACACGCCGACGAAGTTTATAGCCGATCTGTAGAGCACTTTAGAAAGCAATGCCACACCGACACGCTACACATTGATTCCATTTTAGACATGTTCCAAAAAAGCAGTTTGTACCAGATCCTTTTGGGAGTAATATTTGTTTGTGCATGTTTCGGATTTGCATTTGATCTGCGAACAAAACGAAAAAAAAAGCGAACAAGTGAAATAGAATTGGAGAGCTTGGAGGTTATGCATAATTATAAGCAAAATGAAAACGAATCGAGTAAATAAGCAATCTTTTCTTAACTGATGGAGTAAAATATTAAACTAGACATTTGTATTTCTGTAAAATTTTGTTAATAAACCTCTTTATCAAAAAAAACAACCTCTTTATCAAAAAAAAAACCTCTTTATCAAAAAAAAAACCTCTTTATCAAAAAAAAAAAAAATTATTGTAAGTATAAAAAGATTTGTTGTCTTTAGTTTTCAAGTTTACCTAACATATCTTTTTATCTTTATAACGCGTATTTCTTTTTTTTTTTTCAAGCACATTTTTAACAAGTATAAATTTTTTTAAAGTCATTTTTCCTTATTTCTTAAGCCATTTTTGGAGAAAGACAAGTGTTTTAGGATATGATTTACGAAAATGTGCAATATAATTATCAAAACGTTTACGTTTTTTTATACATTGGTATTGACCGTCGATTTATGACATACTTTTTATTATTTAACTCAGAAAGAAAATGTTGTTCTTTCAGGTATTTTTTAACAAAATAACTTCTTTAACCAGTAGTTCCGACAGATGTTAAATCATTAACAGATTAAATCTTTTATATTCGATAGCGTTCAAAGAATTCTTTAGTTTAAAATCTCAATCGATAAAATTTTTAAAGAATCATGATTGTGCATTATACCAAAAAAAGTTTTTGAAATCTTAAAATTTTATTACGAAGACAAAAAGACAAAAAGAAAAAAAAAGGAAATTATATCATTTTATTTGGTTTCAAAAATTTTTATAATTGAAAATGATGTCCATTTTATTTTTGACTAAATGCTCTCCTAATAATTTCGACTCCTTTCCTTAAACCAAGCAATCAAACCCTATTTATATTATCTGGGCTAACAAACAAAATCAAAATTTGCATTTCCAGACGTCTCTATAGTACTTCTATTCATAATAATACTTAAATTCATCTTTTAAATGTTTATTGAATCATAAAATTGATTTCAATCTGGTTTGTTAAAAACAGAATCAAAACGAAAGTCAACTAGAGGACTTCAAACGCAAGTTTTTCAAGCTTCAAATGCAAGTTTTTTTCAAGCTTCAAATGCAAGGACTTCAAATGCAAGTTTTTCAATGATTTAACACATTTGCCTCAAGTTATAGAGTAAAGAATGTCTTTTTACGCATACAAATACAAAAATATTATTATAGGATTAATCTGTTAATAAATTTTTAATTTATAGTTTACATTAAGTTGATTAAAGTTAAGTTGGCTTCTTAATAAAAAAAAAAGCCACCCAAAAATTTGTACGGCAAAACTTTCAGGAAAAAAATTGAAACAAATTTTTCTGAAACTCTGATCCAAAAAAAGAAACGAATTGTTTTAGGGATTGCACCAACGCCTCTGTTTAGAGATTGTTCTCTGGTCTTTATATTGAGTCCGCTCCAATGCTACTTAATGGCAAACAAAATAGACATTGTCTCGTTCGAGACATTATGTCTCGTTATGTTGATAAGATTTTTTTTTTTTTATCGAAAAGATTAAAATATATAAAATAAGGAGTCTTAAACACCTTAAATTATATTTTTTTATATTGTTGTAGACATTTTCTGTTACCATTCTCTTTTCATAAACTTTCCTGATATTTTTTGAAGAGGTTTGATAAAGGTGAAGTAAATTTGCAAAGTGTTTACTGTCAGCCACTAAACTCGTTGCATGTTCCAAAAACCAATATATAAAAAATATAACGACTTCTGTAAAAATTTTCTAAAGTTTTGACTGTTAAAAATCCTTCGCCCGATTAAAGTAATCCATTTAAATTTCCGACTTATTGTCGGATCTTTTTTAAAAGCCAAAATCCTGAAAAAACAAACTATGAATATTCTTGTCAGCGGTTTTTCAGGGATAGGGAGGACGGACTAGTATATAGGAATGATTTTTCGTGTGTGGCTCTTTTTTATGGAAGGACTCATTCAGAACTTCAGGATTTATTTTTTTTAAATCAAAATAAAGAAAATTTGCCTAAAATAAACTATGAATTTTTGCAAATAAGTTGTAATAAATTATAATATAATTTTTTTTTTTTCTTTTTTTTGTGTTGAGTAATGATTTTTGGGTTGCCCCAGGCAAATAACGTATATGGCAGATGCTAAAACCAAGAAGTCTGTTTGAAGTCTGTTTATAGACTGGAAAAAAACGTCATTATTAGATTTTTAAGTTTTAAAAAATTTAGTTTTACTTCATCAAGTGTTATTATCCTCCCTAAAAACCAACTAAAAACCTTAATCGAAAGTTTGAAAAAAGGCAAATTTATCTTTTACCACAAAAAATTACTTCAGATACTGATTAACAAAATATTGATTTTTTGACCACCTCCCCCTCCCTCCCCATTACTAATAAGAAACTTTAAAATGTGCCAAACAACTTGATTGATTTTGGTTACTGAAATATCTTTTTTAATACACCAAATACTGTAACCATATATATTTATACTTCAATTCTGCTTAACAAAATATTTAATTCAAAATACTTAAAGTTCACTACAAGCCCGGTCTGTTACCAGCCGTAATATAAATTATTGTTATAAATAAAAGCAATCGAGCCTGAAGGAGGGAACATCATTAAACAATTAGCACCGTCAAACTGACCATCAAAGCATTGCTTTCGTGGAGAATGGTACCAATTACCATTCCAGGAAAATGCTGTGGTTGCCCACGGCGCAGCTACAATGAAACAGTTTGCTCCATCGTAAAATCCAATAGAACATGAATTTCCTGGCCCAGAAGCGACATAAAATGCGTTGTTCCATATAAAGCCGTTTGTAGGAATACTTCCCCAGTGACAGTTTGCTCCGTCGAATGAAAACGGGGGATTGCAAGTTGGTCTAGGTGTTGTGTACCATTTATCTGTTAAAGTACAAATAAGAAACCTATGAATAAACACTTTTCTAGTAAAAGTAAAGAAAAGCAACAAGGTGAAGTAATTCATACTATCATATTTAAAAGCATTTGTTCCAAATGGTGCACTTGCTACAAGACACCAAGGATTCCCATTCATTGTTACAGGTACTCCCAAAAAGCAGTTTACAGATCCGACAGGATATCTTCCCAAATAGAACTTATTACTAACGATTGTGTTTGCCATTGATGATAAAGGAAAAATTGATAAATCTTTGTAAAAGCAGTTGCACGTATCCCAGGAGCTTCCTTGCAAAGGACATTCAATGGCCTTTGATGAGCTTTTGTAGAATCGGTTCTGATAAATAAATGATTTATTCGGAATTGGATTGACCACTCCACAACCTAAATTTTAAAAGGAAAATTCTTAAGGATTTTTTTGTTTTTGTTAGATTAATAGTTTTCTTTAATTTTTTTTAAAAAACTTTTAAGTTAAGTTTTGTATACTTTTTCATAGGGCCGTTAAGTCCCATGCTATGTAACTCCTCCCCAACGTCCTGCTGGGAAGGCCAGTCTTTGTGGTAAATGACGAATTCAAAGCATTTATGATGAAAGGCGTAAGAAAAAACCTTTAGGAAGCCAAATGTAAAAAAAGTTCTTTTACAATAACAGATTATTTTAAATTTGTATTCTTTTTTAATAAACTAACTCGTAATTTATACAACAACACGCACTTACCAACACTCGCAGGACCAATGTAACAATTCGCTCCATCATAAACTGCTTGTACAAGCGCTCCGTCATATCTTGTTACAGGCTGTACGCATTTGCAACTTGATCCACCTAAAACTTGATTTGCAAATATATGCGAAAGAATCCAAGACTTTATACTTGGGATACTTAGATAGACTGCATAGTCAACAGAAGCAGGACATCCAGGAGCACCTCTGTTAACAATGCCAATGAGCTTCCAGATACCGTTCATGTTAACAACTAATGGTCCACCTGAGTCACCATGACAGGCATTTGCATATGGTCCAGATGGATCTCCAACACAAATGTCTGTTAATTGCAAAGGATTACTTGAAGGAAAATATGGGTTAAGTTGGGAGGCACATATGTTCCAGTTAGCAATTGGAATTGAAAGTTTTTGTAAAATTGTGGCGACGGAGTTAATACCACTCGCCAACCAACCCCATCCAGTAACAGTAGCAATAGTACCAGTGGGAGGGACCATATCTGCTAGTTGTATCCAATTTACATAGGCGTTTTGTTGAGCAGCAGAATCAAGAAGCACTATTGATGCGTCTAAACTAGGATGTGGGAATATTTTTATAACATGTCGAACTTGTTCTGTTCCCTCATTAACGTTTCGATTATATTCACCGAGCGTTACTATCAATTGTGATGCCTGCAAGCCATTAGTGCAATGTTGTGCTGTTATAACATAGCAACTGTGAATAAGTACACCACCGCAAAAACCATTAGGACTTTGAACTAAAGCTTGCCAAGGGAACTCTCCAGAATTTGCATTGTTGCCACCTATAATCTTGGTTGAAAAACTGTTATCACAAAAACTGTTTGTCATTGGCGCACTTTTCGGAAACTTTGCGTTTTCCTCAGAAATCTTTTTTTCCAAAGTAAGCGTCGCGTTAAGAAGCTTTTCAAATTCTCCACTAATAAAAATATCCATTGTTGTCTCATTTTCTGTTGAATTTCGGACCTTTTGTGTAAGTAAAGATTCATTGTACGGCGGACTTATTACGTAGGGAAGGCGAACGAGCACAGGGTCTACATTCTGGTCTGAGTTTAATCCGTATGCTACAATATTCAATTTTCCTATTTAATCAACTTTTCAAGGAGGTGTAGAAAAACAACTTAAAATGAGCGAAACAGAAGCATTTTATACAAAAGCAATTCAAAAAAAAAACCAAAATTTATACATTAGATATATGATATATATAAAAATATGATATAAAAATAATCTAGAAAACAAATATATCTACTTGAGCGAACTTTTACAGTTATTGCAGCGAGCAGAATTCCAAAGACAGATAAAATTAACTTAGAAGTCATGGTGACGATAAGAAATAACTCCATGTAACTTACAACATTGAATATTCCAATCTGAGTTTTAATCGATTTCTTTGAACTTCTGGTTATTTATGTTCTCCCAAAAAAAAAGCATTCGGAAGCTTTGTTATGTAACAGTAATCCTTGTTGACACACAAGTTTTATCGATAAAACACCCACCGAATTTTCTTTTTAGATAAACTAGTAAAAACCCACCTTATTATACACCATAAATGCACTTGAAAAGAAGAGAAATGCGTTAGTTGTAAGGATTTAAATCAAAGCTCTTTTCTTCAATGAATTTTCTCGTCACAAATTTAACAAAGCTTACATTTAATGATGCACCAAAGCGATATAAATTATAAGCACAAGCTAAATAAGTTACTAAATTAAGTGACATAAATTAGAAGCACATGCTTATAATTTATGTCACTTAATTTAGTTTCTAGCAAATCCTGAAACCCTAATATCAATAATTTATGCCTAAAATAGCACGGATGAGGCTTCCTGTTTTCCTAATCATTTCTTAATTTAGATTTATGAGTTATTTTTATTTGAAGATGATTTGACTACAGAAGCATTCGATGAAATATTTTCCAAGTCTAATGCTTCTACCATAAGCCAAATGGGTTTGAATGGGTTAAGTAATTAATTTAAACAAAAAAACGATAATTATCGATTTTTTTTTTGTTAGTTTTTAACATAAGAAGAGTTTTCGTTTTCTTTCGTAAAAAAAAAATGAACACTTACTTTTATTATCTTTTTATCATTTTATCATGGATTTCTTAACATTATTAGTAAGAAATTCCACAAATAAAAACAGAGAAGGCGATGCGTGGACAATTACGTGTGTATGATCTGTGAGTGGTTTGACGAAGATCGAAAGTTTGACGATAGATCGATAGGTTGTTAAGTAGGTGTGGATTAGTCTTTTGATATTTTATCAATTTTGTTAACTTCACATAAAGCAAGGACTTTAGTGATTGGAAAAAAATGTAATCGAACGTGATATTTGTTAAGGGAGAAATTGATCATCGAAATTTTCTAATAGAAGTTTACATCAGAAAAAATTAGAAATATATAAGTTCAATCAAATTACTTAACTTGACAAAAAAAAAATGGTCTCAGAGAAATTTTACTCATATAGAAATAATAAGATTTATTTCTATAATTTCTTTTTTTATGTAAAAAGGTACCGGACTTTTCTTAGGGACAAGCAAGTCAATGAAAGTTATTTTTAAAGGAATACACATCAAATTTTAATTAGCTAGTTTTTAATGTTAAATTTAATTGGTTAAATAGTTAATGCTCTTATATTGGAAACGAGTTGATCTTTAACAACAACGAGTTTGAAATTTTTTTCGTGTACAAAAGAAGACACCAAATTCAATTCTTATTAATTCAGCAGTTGGAAGACACGGAGTTGAAGTATATTTTTAGAAATTCTTTTGTGATTCTTGGATTTCTACTCATTAAAAAAAAAATACTTCTTTAAAGCAAAGAGGCAAATGTTGTATGTAAAGTATGTAAAGAATATTGAAAGAAAAAAAAGTATGTAAAGAATATTGAAAGAAAAAAAAGTATGTAAAGAATATTGAAAGAAAAAAAAGTATGTAAAGAATATTGAAAGAAAAAAAAAATTATAAGATTATTTTATTGTTTGTTTTAATAACAACATGGAATTTTATGAATTTTTACCTTTTGGATTCAATTAAAACGGTTCAATAAAAAAAAGGTGTTAATCAACTTGTATTATTCTCTTTAATCAAATTGGCGCTAAAATTTGGGTCTCTTTGTCAAGTTAATGGAGTGACTTCAAAATATATATGTTAAGGTTTAAATGGTTGGGTATTAGTTTTTTATAATTAAGTTGTATTATTTCAGATTTTTTTTCTACGATTAGAGATGTTATCTTTTTATTGCAAGTTAGGTTTCTCCTTCATTAATTGGCGATGATTGATGCTTTTAAAGTTACTGACTCGTGCCAATGTCAATACTTTAAAAGATCACTGGCTTTCATACGATCAATGTCACTTAAATATATCAAACAGCCAACATACGATTGTTGTCATTCGCATTATTTAAATATATCAAGCAGCCAGCGATTACGTCAATGTCTTCTCTAGTGCTTTTGTAAATCATGTGTGAGGTCTTTTTAAAACTTTGATTCCCTTTTTAAATGG